>NC_050581.1:73873075-74153522 GCF_011100635.1 Trichosurus vulpecula
CTATAGATGAAGAAACTGAAGCAGGCAGAGGTTCATACAGCCAGTAAGTGTCTGACGCCAGACTTAAATGTGCCTTCCTCCGTCCAGGTCTAGCACTTTATGCACTGCACTACCAAGCTATCTCAATAATGAGGAAAGAGGCACAGAGAGGTTGTGACTTGTTCAATTAACACAGCTCTTAGGGGTCAGGGATGAGATCTGAAGCCAGGTCTCCTGACCCCAAACCTAGTGCTCTTTGTACTCTACCTGGAGAGGATTTGTTGGGCTCAGGATGTTTATACTGAAAACAAATTTCCCCTATGGCACCATGTGGATGCTTGTGGCCAGCCCTGTTAGAGGTTTACTAAAAAAGCCAATACTTTATCTTGCTAATCCTCCTACTTATAAACTCCCCTCCTCTACTTTCCATTAACACATTAATAGCAGTCCCTTCTTGCTGCATGATTGATGGGTACAAGCTAACAGGGACTGTATGTTGGAATAAGGTTGTTGGTGCCAATGACCCCTGAGGCTCACTCACTCCAGCATTTGTAACCTGCTACTTCTATTCCTTGACCCTCAACTCCCAATTTCCAAGTCTGTCACCCATTTGAACAGGGCACCATGTAGAAGGATAGAGAGCCCACCTCCTTCCAGGTGGCTAAATTGATGTCTCATCTCACAGCTCAGAGGAGACAGACAGGGTGTAAATTGAATCATCGCTCCTGGACAGGTTTTGACAACCAAGGAGCCAGGTAGGCAGTCCAGAAGAAAAAGTCAGTTCTATTTTACCTGGTATCAATTTGTCTATGGCTTCCTGGGTGCATGTTTTATAAACTGGGTATACACCAGAATTGTTGGACAGTAAAAGAGTTGGTGGAGGAGTGGGGTGAAGGGAGGAAACCGTAGAAGAAAATTAAGATCGTAGAATGTCAGAACTGGAAGGGACCTTAGAGATTATTGAAACCAACTCACATTTTAAGGACGAAGACTCAGAATAAGAGATGTTACCTGACTTGCCTTAGGTCACACAACTAGTTAGTGGAAGAACTAATGCCTTAACCCCAGAACTTTCAACTTTCAAGGCTTTAGGACTGAAAACAATTTAAGAGATTATCTAATGTAAGACCCTCATTTTAAAGAGAAAAAATAAATTGATGTTGAAAGAGGCATGCTCGACAGGTGTTGGTTTCAGAGTCAGAAAAAAAAAACTAGGTTCAAATCCCAGCTTCTCCAACACTTGCTAACTGTGTGTAAGCCTCAGTTTCCTCATCTGCACCATGGAGCTGTTGTGAGCAAAGTGTTTTATGAAGGGTCATATAAAAGTAATCTGATATGATTAAATTACTTACTCAAAGTCACACAGCTAAGAAGCAGCAGAGGTAACTTTTGACCTCAGGACCTGGTCCAGTCCTTTTGTTCTAATATATCCCATCTTTATATTGGGTAGGGACTCAGGCTGTGCCCTATCCAAGTGAGAACTCCTATTACAAAAAAGCATCAGGAATCCTACCTCCCCTAAGAAGCCTTCCTGGATTGTTCCCTTTGTGTAGCTCATACCAATGCTAGTCCCCCACATCAGTCAAGGGCCTGTTTACACTACCCAAGAATGGATACACTTGGTCTGATGTTTGTATAGACCCCCTGTGGTTGTCCATGGCCACCCAACCAGCTCTACCTCACCCATATTGCAGACCATTCCCTATCTATGCTAGAAAGAATACCCTGGATGAGTCATTGAGGCAAATATTGCTCTCTCTCCCTCTCTTCCCTAGCCCTCCCTTTTCATTATGCCCTACAGAGCTCTCCTTTATTGTTAGGAAATTCTCCTTCATCCAAGAGTTCTCTTTTATTCTCATATTCTTTCCATTGTCTGCCAGTGTGCACTAATACCTAGAATCATATGATTGCAGGGTTAGAGGAGGAAGGAACCCAGAGGCCACCAAACCCACCTTCCTTTATTCGGATAAAAAACTCATAGAGAAGTCAAGTGACTCACCCAGAGCCACACATCTAGTAAATGTCTGAAGTAGAACTTGAACCCAGGTCTACTAGACTCTAGATCTTGTATCTTCTGCCCTCCACCACTTAGTTTTCTCATGAAGACATCGCATTTTTGGTACCCTCTTCAAGGATGACTATTTCTCCCGTATCCTATGACACACAGGACCAGGAGGAAGAGCTGGGATTTTTTTTGTTCCCCATGGCCATTTTCAGACGCTCCATCTGCCAGGATCAGTCAGAAACCTCTCTTCCTTTAAAGTTCACTCCATTCCATCAGTGCTCCTTGTTGTCATTTATGTATCTCTTTGTCACTCTTCCTTCCCCTTTCCCCAAGCTGAACTGAATTTGCCCCACATGCCAAAATTCCTAGCTCTGTACAGGTATTTGGCAATGAACAGGAAGTGTACAAGTTCAATTATTTGTCAGTCATGTCCATCACTTCATAAGCCCATTTGAGGTTTTCTTGCCAAAGATACTGGAGTGGTTTGCCATTTCTTTCTCCAGTTCATTTTACAAATGAGAAAACTAAGGCCAACACAGTTAAGTGACTTGCCCAGAGTCACACAGCTAATAAGTATCTCTGGCGAGATTTGAACTCAGAAAGATGAGTCTTCATGACTCCAGGCCCAGCACTCTTTACACTGTTCCATCTAAATGCCCTATTGTGTCCAGTGCAATCTCCAATTTATCTTGTACATATCTTGTTTGCATGTAATTGTTTGCATTTGGTCTCCACCATTAGACTGTGAGGTCCTTGAAGACGAGGGCTGTCTTTTACCTTTCTTTTTATCTCTAGAACTTAGCACATTGCCTGGCAAATAATAGGTGCTTAATAAATACTTTTTAAATGACTGGCAAAGACACAGAAGCAGGAGCTGGGATATTATAAAGAGGAGCTAGCAATTATGCTGTCTTGTCTAGCACATGAATGGGGAACAGTGTGTAGTAAACCCAGAAAGGCTGAAGCTGGGCTGGAAAGGTTTACGAAAAGCCAAACAGAGGAATTTTTCTCATACTATAGAGCTCCAGCCGCTGGACAGTGCCACAGACAGACTGACTGGTGCTGTAGATCTCTCACTTTAGCAGCTGGGTGGAGGATGGCTTGCAGTAGGAGAGATCTGAGGCAGAAATACCTCCGGGTAAGAGGTGGTGAGGGTCTGAATCAGAGTGATGGCTGCATGAATGGAGAAAAGTGAACAGACACAAGATATATTGTGGAAATAGAATCAGGCATTCTTAGCAACTGATTGGACATGCTGGCTGAAGGATAGGAAAGAGTCAAGACTAACTCTCAAGTTGGAAATGTATGTGATTGAAAGGATGGTAGTTACTTCCGCAAAAATATGGAAGCTAGGAAGAAGGTAGGGTTTTGTGAGGGAGGTGGAATTGGAACCCAGGGAGAGATTAGGACTGGAAGTAGAGGTCTAGGAGTCATACAGCATAGAGATGATAGTGGAACCCCTGGTAAATGATGAGATGATCAAGATGGAAAATGTAGAAAGAGAAGAGTAGAGGATTCATACCTAGAGGTTTAGGCATAGGTGATATGACAAGGGAGACTGAGATAGAGACGAACCAGGAGAGAGTGCCATGAAGCCCCAGGGTGGAAAGAGTGTCTAGGAGGAGAAGGTGGTTTATAATGTCAAATAAATAGAGTTTAAGAAGGATGACTGAGAAAAGACCATAAGATTTGGCAATTAAGGGATAATTGGTAACCTTGGAGATAGCAGTTTCAGTTGAGTTATGAGGTCAGAAGCCAGATTGCAAAGGGTTGAGAAATGAGTAGGAGGTGATAAAGTAGAGGCAAAGAATGTTGACAGGTTTTTTCTAAGAATTTGGCTGTGAAAAGGCCAAACAATATATGGAGATAACTTGAGGGAGTGGTAGGATCAATTAGAGGCTTTTTTTAGAGGAAGAGAACAATCTGGGTATGTCTATAGGCAGCAGGAAAAGAGACAGTGAATCAGAGAAGATTGAAGCTTAGAGATGGGAAGATGGAAGAAGGGTCAAGCTTCTGAGGGAGAGGATATAGAGGTAGGGATGACTAATGAGGAGAAGAGTCAGTTCTTTCTTTAAACATGGAGCAAAGGAGAAAGTGAGGAATGATTGTGAAGTGGTATGAAATGAAAAATTGAGAAGAAATAACTCATGATGGATGACCTCAATTTTTTCAAGGCATCTATTTTCTGGTTGTAGAAGGTAAATTGAGGAAGCTTCAAACAGACACTGTAGGTGGTAGAAGAGAGAGTTCAGGAAACAGTAAAAGGATTGACTTGTTGCAAAAAGTCACCTTCCTCCAGATGGTCTCCAACTTGTCATGTCTCACCTAACATGGCTCTTGGAATTTGACCTAGATGGGGTCTGGCCAGGTTGACGACAGCAGAACTCTCATATCTCTTATTGCCCAATGGTGAGGTCAGTAGGCAAAAAGCTGAATGATACATATGCCTAAACTAAGGGTTTTAGTTCTTAAGTATATTTGAGGAGATTCATGGACTTGGATGGGAATAAAAATTAAATCTTTATTTTCACTAACTCCTAACTGAAAGGTAGCATTTCCTTCCATTATCAATGTAAGTAATAGACTCTTATTCTGAGAAAGGTTCCATGAACTTCACCAAACTGCCTAAGGGAGCCATAACACAAAAACTAGATGATCCAAATCTGAATCACCAAGTCTGGACACAAACAATGATTCACTTCTCAGAGGTACCAAGATTAACTAAGTCACTTTGGATCACATAGCATGTGTGAGTTGAATTCTATGGCCTCTCACATAGAAAATCCCAGAGAACTCCTCTCATTCATTCTTTCATTTGTTCATTCATTCATGTATCCATTCATTCATTCATCTATCTGTTCATTCATTCATCTATCCATTCATTCATCCATCCATCCATTTATCCATTCATTAATTCAAACATTCACTGAGTTACTGCTGAGTGCTCAGAGAGACTGAGGTAAATAACACTCGGTTTTTGCCTTTTAGGAACTCCCAGTTCAGTTGGAGAGATGAGATATGCACGGACCACTTTGTATTTATTCTTGTGGCCTGAGCTCCTCACCATTGATTAAGGAACAAAGTGTCATGGGGATACAGAAAAGAAAGAAACCCCGACTTGTCAAGGAATTGGGGAAAGCTTCCTGGAGGCAGAGACAATTGAGCTGAGCCTTGGAGGACAGATAAAGTTTAGATAGACAGAACCCAGATGGGAGGGCATCCCAAAAGGAGGGACCGACTTGAACAATAACCAGAATGATTTCACCCTTTATCTGTCGAGCTCAGATTTGGAGTCATCATTAAGGTGTGTTTGGGCTTTCAGAGGTAGGAAGGAGGGGAGAAGGATAAAGAAACCAGGATATGAGTCCCTACTGTCACTTATTGGCGAGGTAATTATGGACAAATCATCCAACTTGCATAGGTAAGTGTTTCTTCATCTGTAAGATGGAGGTGTTAACACTCATGCTCAGCTACTCACGGGGTTGTTGTCAGGAAGGTGCTCTATAAAGTGTGATCTGTTATAAAAGTGTAAAGTATGATTATTATTTTTTTACAGTGGTTGCAGAAATCCTTCTCCTTGTTTGGGCCCCTCCACTGCCAAATCCTGCTGCAGAGGAAGGAGGCCACTCTACCCTTCTGAGGCCTTAGTCCAACTGCCAACCACTGCGACAGTCCTGGCAGAGCAGCTAAGACAATGGACTGAGCCAAAGGCTTCTCCTTGGACTGCCCAAGGAAAGGAAAGACCTGGAGAAGGGCATGGAAGGGAGGGGGTAGGAGCCTCGGGAGGTGACGACTTTATGGGGCTAGACAAGGTGTATTACAGGAAAGGCTACAGCTGGGGCAGGCTTTGGCATCCTGCCTGGGGAGCAGGGCATGGAGCCTGGTGCTGACTCTCCTTCTCTCTTGGCAGGCCCAGTCATCTCAAACTTGGAGTGGGAGGTTCTAATTCTGTTCACCTCCCACGCCCCCTGTGTTCAGCATCATTTATCATCACAGCTGTTCTCCTAGGCAGGTGGCTGCAGGGACCTTGGAAAGGCAGGACAGTAGGGTGGAAAGAATGCTGGCCTTGTCACTAGGGGCCCTGGGTTAGATTCCTGCCACTGCTACCGATGAGCAGTTTGATCCTGGTCAAGTCAATTGATTTTACTCAATCTCGATTTCCTACTCTATAAAATGAGGCAATTGGACTCCATGATTTCTAAGGATTTGTAAGATTTTTAAGGAGGCAGCTAAGTGATACAGTAGATATAACACTGGGCCTGGAACCAGGAACATCTGAGTTCACATCTCAAATCAGATCATTACTAGCTTAAGTGACTAACAAGTCACTTGACTTCTGTCTGCCTCAGTTGTCTCAATTGTAAAAAGAAGCAGTAGGGTCATTGTGAGAATCATATTGTTGAGGTTCGGGGTTTTAGGGGACCCCAAAGTACCGATGCACTGGGTCCTGCTCGAATGAACTTGGCCCAAGCCTTCTTACAGCTAAAGTAAAATAAAGTTTATTAAAGAGTCACCGTATTTGGGTAGACCCTTGGGGAGCCTGAGCATTTTTGATGCTGATGTCAGCCTACCAGATTGAATCTGAGCTAAGCACTTTCATGGAGGCAAGATGAGACTTATATAGATAGACTGTGCTAGGGTGCTTCTGGGGTGACATCAGACTCCAGGGTAGGAAATAGCTGAAGGCTGCCTGGAGATGATGGACAATAGAGGGATAGGGTAACAGATTTGGGTATAAGTATTTTGATAGGATCAAGGGTGGGAAGTGGCCTGGAGGTAACCAGACAATGGAAGTATCAGACAACAGATTTGGGCATGAAAAGCCAGATGAATCGGGAAGATTCAGGGTAGGGTTCAAGGGGGTTCCCACAGTTTAAACCCCGTCAAAATGAGATTATATTTGTAAAGAGCTTAGCACAGTGCCTGGCACTTCCTTGTTGCCTTCCCTTCCCTCCCTTTTTTTTCTAAAGTTCCTTCCATCCCTAAATCCTACGATTCTATGATCTTGACTGCTCAGATATCAAGATACAGCAAGGACTGGCAGCTACACAGGAATGAGTCTCCCACCAGCTTCCCCTGAAAGTAGCATCGCTTATGTTTAGGACAAAGATCTGCAGAAAACAACACCACCACCACAATTTTCCCCGGGGTCATTCTTATCTACTCCAATTTCTATTGTAGTTTCCTCAATGGAGTCTGATAACCATTTATTTCTGACACTCAGTTGCTCTTTGACTCTGGACAACTCACTTCTTTTCTCTGAAACTCAGTTTTCTTGTTAGTAAAACAGGAATAATGACACCTAGAGTTGTGGACCTCGCTGTGAGCCTCAAATTTGACTTTTTGGAGCTAAATTTTTAAAAAATTTCCAGGAAGAAGCTTCTTCTATCAATACAGATCACGCGGGACCTTCTCCACATATTAGGATTATTTGGGACATTGAAAAAGTTAAGTGTCTTGCCCAAGGTCACTTAGCTAATATGGGGCAGAGGTAGTACTTGAACCTAGATCTTATCTACTCTGAGGCCATCTCTCTTTCTACTATTCTACATTTTCCCTTCAAAAATATTTCTATAATTCCTTGAGATTTTGAAGGATTTTACGCATTATCTCTTTTAGCCTTACAAGATATGTACATGCACACACACATATTATATATGCACATACACACATACTATACATACACACACACATACTGTACATACACACACACACACACATATATAATGCAAAATCTGGGTAATAACAAGAGTGAACTAAAGCTCTTCGTGCCCGGATGTAAATTTGACCTCATGGGTGTCATGCAGAGTTGATGAGAGCAGAATCATTGCTGAAATTTGCCTCTGGAAGCATAGGCCTTATTTAAAAGGAACCAAATGGATAAAATAGCAGTGAGATTGCATTGTACCTTAGGAATATCTACTCAGATGGTGGGATCCAGGAACTTGAAGGGAGAAAAGTAGTCGTGAATATTTTGGTATCAATAAAGGTAAAAAAAAAAAAAAGGAATATTGTTGTCGGGATACATTACAGATCACTGAGACAGAAAGATAACCTAAAAACAAGTTTAGGAAATAGCTAAGAAACCTTACATGGAAGCATAATATGGTAGCAGCAGAAGACTAACATCTGAATATTTGTTGACCCTTTCTGCCCAAAGCAGAATGGCTCATAAACTTTCTGACGTGTCTTAATTACAAGCCTATCCTTCAACAAGTGGAAAAAGCAACAAGAACTACTATTTTTGATTTGATTCTGATTCTCAAGGAAGAATTTATTGTTGAAGTCAAAATGAAGGAAACCTCGAGGACAAAGGAATTTTCCATCAAAAAGAAAAGCAAGTCATAGTCTGACCGTCCCATTAGATTTTGGGAGAACAGATTTCAAAGGGTTAAAAGAAAAGTTGGGAAGGATTAAATGGCTTGATATTTTGCATGGAAAACCAGCCAAAGAAGAATGGAAAGTTTTCAAAAACTATATTCTAAAGACACACAGAGAAAAAGACATTTTAAAAATCTCTCTCAATCTCTTTCTCTCTCTCTCTCTCTCTCTCTCTCTCTCTCTCTCTCTTCTCTCTCTCTCTCTCTCTTCTCTCTCTCTCCTGAAACTGGGTCTTCCTATTTTTCCCAGGCTAGAAGTACAGTGGGCCCTCACAATCTTGTACTCATTGTTGATCAGCATGAGAACTCTGACCTGCTACATTTGTAACCTAGCCTGGTTCCCCCTCTTTAGCCAACCTGGTGGTGCCCTGCTCCTGAGGACTCACCACATTGGTGCCATCTCAATGTGGATTCCATCAACTTTAGCCTGAATGCAGGGAGTAGAAGTATGTGTCACACATATCACACATGGCTCATTGATACCATTTGTCTTTACATCACTTACAATTACTCAATGTCTTCTTCTCATTCCCTTTCTTAGAGATTTACCCTTTGTAATAATGAAAAAGAATAGGAGGGGGAACTTCCAGCAAAACCAACCAATGCATCAAAAGAGACAAGCATACATTATTTTTATAAGGTGAAAAGTGACTGTGTAAATGCTCAGGAATTCCTTGACAAACTCAGAGTTTTACAAAACATACATGGAAATGGGAGTGAGGGCAAATAACTAAGGAGGAATATTGAAGTATGACGTGGCCCTGTGGGAATTGTGTCAGGAATACTTTAGCCCAGAATGAGCTGAGGCTAATAACCAATGCTAATGCCTTCTTGAGACAAATAGGGGAGAGGGATGGGAAGGAGGCAGGCAAGAGAAGGCTCAAAGAAGGGATAGAGCTGAACTGTTGCTCTGGGGTAATGTCTTGATGATAATGGCCAAGGGTGAAAAGGGTCAACTACTCAAGCTTCATTTTGCTTCTTTTTTTCTCTTTCAAAAAGAATACTGTCTGGACTGGGAAGGATAGAACAAAAGTAGACCGCAAGGAGTGTAGATGGAAGATCAATGAGGAAATGATGAGGCAGCATCTAGCTGCCTTGAAGGGTTTCAAACCACCGGACCCGGATAAGCATCCTCAAGTCTGGAAAGAACTAGCAGATGTGATGGTTGAGCTCCTGTAAAAAAACACCTTTACCTTTAAAATGGAGAAGGGAAGAGGCTCAGTTGTCCTAGAGAAAAGGCATTCCTGTCCCAGACAGTGAAGTTTTTAAACTCTAGGCCCACGAGCTCAATTTCCATTACAAGTAAAATTCTGGAACACATTATTAAGAGGATGGTTTGTGAGCACTTAGGAAAACCATGATTGCTAAAAGTCTGTATGGTTTCATCAGGAATAGGTCATACAAGACTAACCTTATTTCCTGTTTTATAGGATAGCAACATTGGGAGATCAGAGGAATGTTTCAGGGAAAAATATGTTTCAATTCCAGTGAAGCATTTGAAAAAGTCACTCATTCCATCATGGCGGATGAGACAGAAAAATGGAGGCTAGAAAGCTATATGGTGAGGTGGGTTTGGAACTGCTCAAATGATCAGACCCTCCAAATAATCCAATTCAATAAGCATTCATTAAGCTTCTACTCTGTGCAAGGTTCTATGCAAGGTATCGGGGTTACAAAGGCAAAATAAATAAAATGAACAAACAAAGAAAGAAGAACAGAAAAAATGATTCCTACCTTCAAGAAGCTTATGCATGTTCTACAAGTGTAGGCATGAATGATTTAATACTAACTTAGAACATCAGCATGGAATAGTCAATATCACCTGGCCTGGAAGTCAGGACTGTTGTTGTTTGTCCTTTGTTCTTGAAAAGGACCAACGACATCAGGAGGGTGATGTCTTGACTTACAAGTAAATTGAATTTAAGTGAGTCAGGGCTGTGCAAAGTCATCAGCCTCACTCTCTCTTCCAGAGTCAGGTCTTCTACTGTATCCAGGTCTGTTGCCAGTCATCCTGACCTATTTATGTCCTGCCACTGGACTCCAATGGAAGTCAGGAAGACCTGGGTTAAAAGTCCACATCTGCAACATATTGACTGTATAACCCCGGACAAGTCACTAAACTTCTTAGAAACTCTCTAAGGCTATAAATTTCGAGCAGTTACTATTCTACATTGGCATATATAGATAGATAGATGCGTATGTATATACACAACACACACATATATACATGTATATATGTACACACATACATTTATCTGTATGTATATATTATATAATATAATATATTATATTAACCATTTATTATATTATAGCCATTCTATATACACTTCTATTTATCAGTTATTTCTCTGGATGCAGATAGCATCTTTCTTCATATGTCCTTTGTAGTTAATTGGGGTAGTCCAAACCATACCTGACCAATAATCCCTATTATATTCTCTGAACCAAGAAGCATTTTGCCTCTACTTAAAACTCCTGAATGAGGGGGGACCCAATACTTTTTGAAAAAACACACTGGTGACATATGTTTCCCCAAGCATCAAGCCTGAATCTGCCACTCTGCAACCTCCTACTGCTCTTACTTCTATTCTCTAGACATCTAAACTGAAAAGGAATGCATGATATTCTAATCTAGGGGCTCTGATCTTTTTTTTTCATCCTCGACCTCTTTGGCAATCTGGCAAAGCCTATGGATAGACCCTTTCTCAGAACAATGTTTTTAAATGCTTAAAATAAAATGTGTTATTATTGCAAAGGAAAAGCATCAATTTTAAATATAGTTATCAAAGTAATAACACATACATACAAGTTCATGGACCCTAGGTTAAGGACCCCTGATCTGTGCAAGTCTCTATTTTAAAGATGGGAGATTTGAGGCTCAGAGAGGGAAAACAACTTTGGCAATGAATTAGTGGCAGAGCTGGGGCCTAGCATCACAGTCACATTGTCACCAGCCTCAGTCAGAACAGGTTTAAAGGTGAACAGAGGATCTTGGCCAAGCAAGAAACATTTCCAATGTGGGCAGAGGAGAGGATGGTGGACCTGAACAATCATCCTCCCCTATTGCTTTACTTGAGGAAATGTTCCCAGGGGCATCATTTCAGCCTCTGCCCTCAACCCCTCCAAATAGAATGTGGCCCCCTGGAAATAACCAAGAATGGGGTTATTTCATTTCTCTTCATACTCCACCGTAAAATCATACTCTACCTCCCAGAGAGGGCTGTTCTTGGGGAGATCCATAGGAGCCAGCAGTTACTTTACTGCGTCTCAGGGGAAATTTCTGCAAATGCGTTTGAACGGTGCAATGGCAAACGGCTCCTATTTGCTGTAAAAATATTTTCACTACATTTGTTCACTGACAGCTGAAGGCGATTCTTTCCCCTTTTACTGCAGTCATTATGGGCTGAACATAAAGCCAAAGGAAGAGGCTTGTAATATGTCATCCAGGGATGGTTCCCAGCTGTGTCAGAGCCAATGGCCTACAGACAAGCAGGGAGGGAGGGGAAGGAGGTAGCAAGGAGGCTGCAGGTTAATATGGGGCTGGCATAGCATCAGCCAGTGTCACTATAAAGCATACATATACAGCTGTGTTGGCATTAGTGGCCCACAGAGCAGAAGCCATAGGAGCTCCAGGGTTGAAGTAACCATAGCGGTCCACATCTCCAACCTCCTACATAGTTTGGGAATCTTAGGAACATTTATGGCTTCTTATTATTGTAATAAGGTTATAGAACCATACATTGAGAGCTGAAAGTGACCTTAAAGACTCACAGATCCACACTCTACTTGCTATAGATGAAGACCCTGTGGCCTCTAGCGGTAAAGTGATTTACCCAAGATAATACAAGCAGAAAGTGACAAAATCAGGGTTTGAATCCAGGTGATATGATTGTCAATCTGTGGTGCTCTCCATGGTGCCATCCTCATTTGCCCATTTGGCAAACATTTACCAAATGTCCAGTATGTATGAAGCAAGAAAGCCAGCTGGCCTTGGAGACAGGTAAAACTGGGTTCAAATTCTTTTTACTAATACCTGCCAGCAATGTGACCATGGATGAATCACTTAATATCTCAGCATCCTGGGCAGCTCCCTATAACTATGAAGTTACAGATGAGTAGTTGGTCTCTATTGGTGGATAAGTTCCATCCTGGGAATTTGCTCTATGGAAGAAATCACAGATCCAGAACAGCAACAACAGAAGTTCAAAGCATTGGACTTGTTGGGGATGTGAAGAAGGCTGGGATAATGCTGCATGGGTCAGATGAAACATGGTCCATATCAATATAATACAAACTAAGAATATGGGCCATAAGAAGATCTAAAAGAAAAGCAGTAAGTGCTTACCATATGCTAAACACTGTGCTAGGCCCTAGGCATAAAAATATAAGGAAGGGAGACTGCCCTTGCCCCCAAGGAGTTCACATTATGATTGAGGGAAGTCAAGGGTATCTAGGGAATGGGGTATTAGTCTAAGAAGTCCCAAAGGTGGGAAGTAAATCAAGAGGGAAGTCCATTAAGGTGTCCTTTTCAGAGTCAATTATAGTGTTGATTTGATTCTCTGAGAAAGAGGCAGAAAGGGGGTGGATATAGGAAGGAAAGGGAGGGGATTCATGCCTCAAGCAGGGCAGAAAATGGCCTTGGTGAATATGTGGGCTCATCATCCTAGGAAGTAAAGACTTAAATGGTTCTGGATGGAGAGTCAGCTCATTTAACAAAAGAGAAAATTGAGCTCAAAGAGAGAACATGACTTATCTAAGATCGTGCAGTGAGATAAGAGCAGACACAAGACTGGAGCCCAGGTCTCCTCCTTCCCAGGCCAGAATTTTTTCCTTGAACCCAGGCTCCTTTTCTGTAGCCTAAATTCCTCTATGCCAGCACTGACTCAATAATTTTCATGGTTTCACGTGTGCATGTTGTGTATTTAGCCTTGAAAAAAAAGCACTCCTAACAATAAAAAAAAAATCAATGATAGTAATGATTCACAGCAAAATTTGTTGCTCTTTAAGGGTTTCCAAGCAGTTTGCAGTGGAATCATTTGGTCCATCTCAGGAGACTCATGCTTTCTCATTGCTCTCTCCCTCCCTCCACACCCAGACACTGTCCAGCCACATTCATTCATTCTACATGTTATGGCTTTACATACTTGAAGGGCAGCCAAGATTGTTCACCCAAAGCTGGCTTGCCTGAAATCCAGTCTTCGGGAACCTTCTGGCTTCCAAGATTCTCTGTGATGGAAAACCCAGTCCTGGCATTCTTAAATAAGAAATGTCTTTTAAGTTTATCCTTGCAGTACTGAGCCAGGCCAAAAACAGCCTGTTATGACATAAGGCGTAATCAGCCAGTCAGCCCATGGCTCACTTACATGGATCTGAATGGCTTCAATTGCTTTGTTCAGATGGCAGAAAGAAAGCTAAACCTCAGGTGTCTCAGAGGTCCCACATTTCCTGGGCAATGGGGAAGTCACGGAATAGGATGTTTAATGCTGACTTGACCATGAGCTATCTATGATCCTTCAAAAAATGTGTGATTTCATACCCCTACTGCTGTGGCATCTATGTAGTCCACATTTGAGCAGACATCTTTTCAAGAGTTTCTTGTGCCAAAATACCGATTTACGAGGGACCCCACCCTCTGGTGGGAAGCCTCACTACATTTGGCTTGACTAGTCCTTGGATAACAGACATAGGAAAAAACACTGGATCCATACTTGAAAGTCATTTCAGCTTAATCAAAACCTGCCTGGGTTTATACTTCATTGGCTTTGGCTATGAGAAACCCAGGATTTCCAGACTAGGGAAGCCAGGGAACCCTGATTAGGGAGTATCATGGAGACATAGTCCCCTAGGCAAGATATGGCCAAACTTCATCTTTCAGCTCCTAGAGATCCAGGGGTGAACTTGTTCAACCTGATGGAGAGTTTTAGTAAACTCTGTTTCTTTTAGTTTTACTGTTCTTCAGTCAGTCAACAAGCATCTATTAAGGGTTTGCAATGTTCCAGACACTGTCAAAAGATAGCTCTCCAAAAGGGAGAGAGACTTGCTGTGAAATATAGGCGATATAAAAATATACCAATAACAAGAATGGTAATAGGGATACCTAGAAGTGCATAAGATGTAAAAACAGAAAAAAAGAAAACGATTGTAAAAATCCAAGGCCTCAGATGTTTATAAAATGCATAAGAAATGACTAACAAGGACAATAACATGAGAAAGCAATTTTGACCTGATACACATCATAGAAATTTGAAAGGATGATCTTCATCACTGAAATTATTTCTCTGAAGGAGTCTACGTTATCTGAAAAGAAACAGGATGGTTCAAAGGGGTGGGAGCTGGAGGAGGTGAAATAGCATTGGATATTATGAAAACATACTCATATGAAGAAATCCAGACACCCAGAGATAGGAAACATGGTGGGGAACACTGGTAAAGATTAACAGAGGCAGAAACAGAAGAATTTGTCATTAGGCTATACCATAGACCACCTGAGCAGAGAGAGGAAATATCTGAGGAGTCTGGGAAACAGATCATAGACTTGGCACATCATAAGGTATTGCTGGGGAACTTCCATTATCTATACATCTGCTGGAGCATTCTTTCTTCCAAAAAGTGGAGAAAGTAAAAATATCTTGGTTTGCTTTAATAAATTCATCCTTCAAAAGGCAGAAGATGCAACAAAAACATTATATTCTGGATCTGATTCTCACTAACATGGAAGAACTGGTTGCTGGGGTGGAAAATCACAAGAATTTTGGGCAGGGTACGTGACTGCTCCAACTTAGAGTTTGTCATAAAAAAGGAGGAAATGGAGAATGTTGTGACATCCATTGTAGATTGTTGTGGGATGGATTTCAAAGCGTTCAGAGAAAGGACAGGTAGGATTCCACAGTATAAAGTCTTATAAATCAGTGCAGGAGGGAGGTAAAAATGCTCAAACATAAAATTCTGAAGACCCAAAGAAACATTTCTAATAAAAGAACAGCATAGTATAGTGTTCTGGAGTCCAAGAATCTGGGTTTAAATCTCTCCTCCAACACATACCACTTATGTAACCTTGGGCAAATGGTCTAATCTTGGTGGGCCTCAGTTTCCTCATTTGGAAAATGAGTAAGTTGGACTACCTGGCCTCTGAGAACACTTACAGCTCTATTACCCCATGATGAAAAAGAATTGCTTAAAGAAATATGGATGCAAGGGGGAATTCATCAATCAAATTTATTAAAAGACACGTGTGGGAGATGAAAGCATAAATCTGAATCAAAGTGTAGTCAACAGAGGTAACATGATGGATACAAAAGTTTGACACAATCTTGCGAGAATGCTATCTAGAGAGTTATACCTCAGAATCAGCTGAAGCCGGCAAGGAAAGTTAAGGTTAACAAAAAGGGTTGGTTTTAAAAAAATATGTATTGGGAGAAAAAGGTAGATCAAAGAAAGGCTAAAAACCATTCTTTGGAATGGACGCAATGATTATCACAAAGGAGAGAAAGAGCTGTATGAATCTGTTTTACTTCTGCTTCCACCACCAAGGGGAATGAGCTCTGGACTGTTCAAAATAGAACCAAAATGATTAATAGGGATAGGGAATTGATCCCCAAGATAAGTAAGGAGATAATAAGAGAACACCTTTCTGTTGTTCATGAGTTCAAGGCACCTACTCCAGGTGCACTCTCCACCAGATTACTGATAGGACTGGCAGACAGGATGACTGAACCAGTCATTGGCCTTTGAAGGATCATGAAGAATGGAAGAAGGGTTAGAGAAGAGCCCCATTTTTTGAAAAAGGCAAGAGAATGGAGTATGTAATTATAGTAGTGAGTTTGATGCTGATTTTAGGCAAAATTCTAGGACATCTCCTTAAATAGATAGTTAGTGAACACCTAGAAAATGAAGGCTGTGATCCCAAAGAACTGACATGGCTTTGTTAGGAACAGGCCATGCCAGAGGAACTTTAAGTCATTATCGGAGAGGTTCCCTAAATTGCTATCTCAGGAAATGCTGTAGATTAGAGTTTAACCTAGATTTTAGCAAAACATTTGACAAATTTTGCCATACTCTTTTTATGGAAAAGATGGAAGGATGTGAGCTAAGTGATGGAGGAGGAAGTTTGGTAGCTCCTGAACCAGCTAAATAACCAAATAGATGATGCAGTGGACCCTAGCATGGAGCCTGGAGTCAGAAAGTCCTGAGTTCAAATCCAGCCTCAGATACTAACCAGCTGTGTAGTCATTAATGATTATATATCAACTTGGAAGAAAGTCTCTAGTGGAAGGTTCCAGGGACCTGTGTTATTTAAAATGTTCATCAACATAGATTAAAGCCATTGGTGATATATGTATTGAATTTGTACATGACACAAATCTGAGAGTAGTGGGAAGCATGCTAGATAACAGCTCAGATTCAAAAATTCAAAAAAGATCTCAATAACATAATGTTGAATATATTAAGAGGAATTTTTGTAAGGATAAACATAAGTCTCGCATATTGGTTCAAAAAATCAGCTTCACAAGTTCAAGACGGAGGAAGCTAGAATAGAAGGAAGCTCATTTGAAAAATATCTAGATGCTTTAATATATAGTAATATGAGTCAACAGTAATTTGGCAATGAAGAAAGTTTGACAATTCTTTTGTTGTTTTTCATCATTTCAGACTCTCTGTGACCCCATTTTAGGGTTTTCTTGGCAAAGATACTGGAATTGTTTGCCATTTTCTTCTCCAGCTTATTTTACAGATGAAGAACTGAGGCAAACAGGGTCATGTGACTTGCCCAGGGTCATACAGTAAATAAGTGTTTGAGGCCAGATTTGAACTTATGAAGATGAGTCCTCCGGATTCCAGGCCCAGTGTTCTATTGACAATTCTAGGCTCTATTAAAGGCATAGCAGCCACAAACAAGGCAGTGTAAGTCTCATTGGACTTAAGAGCACATTTGGAGCATTGTTCTCAAAGGTCAGTGCCCCATTTCAGTAAGCTCATTGATAAAGTGGAGAGCATCCAGATTTGAGCAACCAGGATAGTGAAAAGCAATTGAATTCATGCAATATGAGGATCAGTAGAAGCAAGTGAGGGGGGGCAGGGCATGACAGTTGTCTCCAAACATCTGAAGGACTGTCATGTAGAAGAGGGATTATGCTTGTTCTGTGTGGCCTCAAAAGGAAGAATGAGTGGGGCGGAGCCAAGATGGCAGCTGGTAAGCACGGACTAGAGTGAGCTCCGTACCCGAGTCCCTCCAAGAACCTGTGAAAATGGCTCTGAACCAATTCTAGAACGGCAGAACCCACGGAGCAGCAGAGGGAAGCAGGGCTCCAGCCCAGGACAGCCCGGATAGTCTCTGGGTGAGCTCTATTCCACACGGAGCTGGGAGCTGGGAGCTGGGAACGGAGTGGAGCAGAGCCCAGCCTGAGCGGCGTGGACGATCCAGTCCAGAAGCCGGGCGGAGGGGGCCCTAGCGCCCTGAATACGTGAGCAGTTACCAGACCCCTCGACCCACAAACACCAAAGACTGCGGAGAAGGTTAGTGGGAAAAGCTGCGGGAGTGGAAGGAGTTCGCAGTTCGGCTTCCAGCCCCGGGGGCAGCGGAGGTGGGGCAGCTACAGCTGTTGTTACTTCCGGCTCCAGGCCCACCTGGTGGGGGGAATTAAGTGGCGGATCACAGCAGGGGTGCACAGCCTGCCGAAGATCTGAGCCCAGTCTGGACTGGGGGTCTTTGGGGAAGGAGGAGTGCGGCTCTGACAGAGCTGGCACCTCCCCCGCAAACGTAGAATATAGAACTCTGTAATCTACAAGCAGTCATACCCCACTGAAAAACTCAAGGGTCAAGTTAGTTGGTTGGGAATATGGCCAGGACGCGAAAACGCGCCCAGATTCAGTCTCAGACTTTGGTTTCTTTCTTTGGTGACAAAGAAGACCAAAACATACAGCCTAAAGAAGACAGCAAAGTCATAGAGCCTACAACCAAAGCCTCCAAGAAAAACATGAACTGGCCCCAGACCATAAAAGAACTCAAAAAGGATTTGGAAAAGCAAGTTAGAGAAGTAGAGGAAAAATTGGGAAGAGAAATAAGAAGGATGCGAGAAAACCATGAAAAACAAGTCAATGACTTGCTAAAGGAGACCCAAAAAAATACTGAAAAATACACTGAAGAAAACAACACCTTACAAAATAGACTAACTCAAATGGCAAAAGAGCTCCAAAAAGCCAATGAGGAGAAGAATTCCTTGAAAGGCAGAATTAGCCAAATGGAAAAGGAGGTCCAAAAGACCACTGAAGAAAATACTACTTTAAAAATTAGATTGGAGCAAGTGGAAGCTAGTGACTTTATGAGAAATCAGGATATTATAAAACAGAACCAGAGGAATGAAAAAATGGAAGACAATGTGAAATATCTCCTTGGAAAAACCACTGACCTGGAAAATAGATCCAGGAGAGATAATTTAAAAATTATTGGACTACCTGAAAGCCATGATCAAAAAAAGAACCTAGATACCATCTTTCAGGAAATTATCAAGGAGAACTGCCCTGATATTCTAGAGCCACAGGGCAAAATAGAAATTGAAAGAATCCATCGATCGCCTCCGCAAATAGATCCCAAAAAGAAATCTCCTAGGAATATTGTTGCCAAATTCCAGAGCTCCCAGATCAAGGAGAAAATACTGCAAGCAGCCAGAAAGAAACAATTTGAATATTGTGGAAACCCAATCAGAATAACCCAAGATCTGGCAGCTTCTACATTAAGAGATCGAAGGGCTTGGAATGCGATATTCCGGAGGTCAATGGAGCTAGGATTAAAACCTAGAATCACCTACCCAGCAAAACTAAGTATCATGTTCCAAGGCAAAATATGGACTTTCAATAAAATGGAGGACTTTCAAGCTTTCTCAGTGAAAAGACCAGAACTGAATAGAAAATTTGACTTTCAAACACAAGAATCAAGAGAAGCATGAAAAGGTAATCAAGAAACGGAAATTGCAAGGGACTTACTAAAGTTGAACTGTTTTGTTTACATTCCTACATGGAAAGATGATGAGTATGATTCATGAGACCTCAGTATTAGGGT
This sequence comes from Trichosurus vulpecula, assembly GCF_011100635.1. Classification (NCBI taxonomy): domain Eukaryota; kingdom Metazoa; phylum Chordata; class Mammalia; order Diprotodontia; family Phalangeridae; genus Trichosurus; species Trichosurus vulpecula. The sequence continues at coordinate 73,892,496 of NC_050581.1, forward strand.
AGTTGAAGGGAATATGCATATATATATATGCATATATATATGTTTATGTATATATATAAGTGAATGTGTATGTATGCATGTATCTATGTGTATATGTATGTATGTGTATGTATGTGTATATATATATATATATATGTAAAAGAGAGAGAGCAGACACAGGGTGAGTTGAGGATGAAGGGAAGATAGCTAAAAGAAATTAAATGAAATTAAGGGATGAGAGAGTAACTTACTGAGAGAGGGAGATAGGGAGAGATAGAATGGGGTGGATTATCTCCCATAAAGGTGGCAAGAGGAAGCAGTTCTAGGAGAGGAGGGGAGTGGGCAGGTGAGGGGGGAATGAGTGAACCTTGCTCTCATCAGATTGGCCTGAGGGGGAATACCATACATACTCAGTTGGGTATCTTACCCCACTGGAAAGAAGAGGGAGGAAGATAAAAAAAAAAAATAAAAGGCAGGGGGATGATGGAGTGGAGGGCAGATGGGGGTGGAGGTAATCAAAACAAACACTTTGGAAAGGGGACAGGGTCAAGGAAGAAAATTCAATAAAGCGGGATGGGTTGGGAAGGAGCAAAATGTAGTTAGCCTTTCACAACATGAATATTGTGGAAGGGTTATACATAATAATACATGTGTGGCCTAGGTTGAATTGCTCAACTTCTTAGGGAGGGTGGGTGGGAAGGGAAGAGGGAAGGGAATTTGGAACTCAAAGTTTTAAAATCAGATGTTCAAAAACAAAAAAACTTTTTGTATGCAACTAAAAAATAAGATACACAGGCAATGGGGCGTAGAAATTTATCTTGCCCTACAAGAAAGGAAGGGAAAAGGGGATGAGAGGGGAGGGGGGTGATAGAGGGGAGGGCTGACTGGGGAACAGGGCAACCAGAATATACGCCATCTTGGAGTGGGGGGGGAGGGCAGAAATGGGGAGAAAATTTGTAATCCAAACTGTTGTGAAAATCAATGCTGAAAACCAAATATGTTAAATAAATAAATTGCATTAAAAAGAAAAAAGGAAGAATGAAGAAAAAAGTGCTTAACAATTAGAACAATTCAAAAGTGAAATGGGTTGCATTAAGGGGTCATTGTCTCCCTTTGCCTTAATGTCAGGAAGCAAAGATGACATATCTTTTTTTGTAGAGAAGGTGCTTTTATAGACATCATTGTCTCTAGAGTCTTCTCCTGTGCTAACTTTTTTTATATTAAATTTTATTTTACTTTCAGATCCATGTTCTTTCTCTCCTACCTCCCCCAACCCTGTCAACTGGGAAAAAAAGAAAAACCAAGCCCCTGTTACAAACATGTATAATCAAATAAAACCAATTTTGACATTGGCCATGTGCAAAACAAATTATAATAATAATAATAATAATTATCATTATTATTATTATCATTATTAATCTGTACTCTGAGTCCATCAGCTCTCTATCAGGAAGTTGGTAACAGGTTTCACCGTGAGACCTGTGGAATTGTGGTTGGTTACTGGGTTGATCAGAGTTCCAAAATCATTCAAAGTTAATTATCTTTAAAATATTGCTGGTTTTGTATAAATTGTTTTCCTGGATCTGTTCCTACATACATACATACATCTGGAAGAACAAAAGGTCAAGATTTACTCTGTATCAGTTCATACAAGTCTTCTCATGTTTCTCTGAAACCATCTCCTTCATTTTAATAACACATAAATATCACATTCATAAACCATAACTTTTTAAAAGTTTAATAGCATTTTATTTTTCTCCAGTTACATGTGAAGAAAATCTTTAGCATTAATTTTTACAAGAATTTGAGTTCCAAATTTTTTCCCTCCCTCCCCCTCTCTGAAAATGGTAGGTAGTTTGATTTGATATAGTTTATACATGTGCTATTATGTAAAAGTATTTCCATATGAGACACAGTTGTGAAAAAAGAAACAGATCAAAAGGAAAAAAAACATGAAAAAGAATAAAATAAGTGAAAAAATATGCTTTGATCTGCATTCAAAGTCTGTCAGTTCTTTATCCAGATATGGATAGCATTTTCCTTTATGAATCCTTTGTACTTGTCTTGGTTCACTGTGTTGTTGAAAAGAGCTGAATCATTCATAGCTGACCATCACACAATGTTGCTGATACTTACATACAATGTTTTCCTCATTTTTCTCAGTGTTTCTGCTCACTTCACTTTGCATCAGTTTGTATAAGTCTTTCCATGTTTTTTTTCTGAAATCTTCCTGTTCATCATTTCTTATTGCACAATATATTCATATACCACAGCTTGTTCACCCATTACCCAACTGATGGGCATCTCCTTAATTTCCAATATGTTGCCACCACAAAAAGAGGTACTTGTAGTAGCAATTTCGATTTGAAGATCTTTCACACCCATTAATAGGCCATGTGACCTGCAGGAAGCCTAAGTCACATTGGGTAGGAGGAGCTTCCTGACAGGAAAAGGAAGTTATGTCACAAGAAGTGGGGGGGGGGGGAGAGAGAGAGAGAGAGAGAGAGAGAGAGAGAGAGAGAGAGTCTGTTATGGCTGCTAATGGTTGTTGTGATAGTTAGAGCCAAACAGACTGACTTAGCTGTACTCTGAGTTTGTTTTTGTGAATCCCCCAGCAGGGGTTTGGAGAGGTTTTGGGATGGCAAGGCTCCATGTTGTGATATTATGTATTGAATGTTTTATTGCTCTGATGGATTGGGTAACTGGCTTGTGGGATATGGTTGTCTGGTGTCTGAATAAATGGTTTAATTTTTCTACCTTCTATGTGGGGAGTCTGGTATACTTTGCAATACAGAACGACATAGGCATTTTGACAATTATCATCTACGTTGTTATTATTGTCTTACTGATACACTACTATAAATATTTTTGCACCTGTAGGTCCTTTTCTATTTTTGATGATCTCTTTGAGATATAGACTTAGTAGGGGCATTGTTGGATCAAAGGGTATGCATAGTATGGTTGCCCTTTGGGCATAGTTCCAAAATACCCTCCAGAATAGTTGGATCAGTTCATAACTCCACCAACAATGCATGATAACCCAATTTTCTCACATCCTCTCTAATATTTATCATTTTCTTTTGTTGTCATATTAGCCAATCTGATAGGTGTGGGGTGGTATCTCAGAATTGTTTTAATTTGCATTTCTCTAATAAAAAGTAATTTAAAGCACTTCTTCATATGCATGTAGATAACTTTGATATATTCATCTGAAAACTGCCTGTTCATATCCTTTGACCATTTATCAGCTGGGGAATGCCTTGGATTCTCATAAATTTGACTATCTACATATTTGAGAAATGAGGCCTTTATCAGACACATTTGCAGTAAAGATTGTTTCCCAGCTTTCTGATTTTCTTCCTTTTATAAATTTTTTATTTAATATTTTTAGTTTTCAGCATTGATTTCCACAAGGTTTTGAATTACAAATTTTCTCCCCATTTCTACCCTCCCCCACCTCTCCAAGATGGCATATATTCTGATTGCCCCATTCCCCAGTCAGCCCTCTCTTCTGTCACCCCACTCCCCCTTATCCCCTTTTCCCTTACTTACTTGTAGGGCAAGATAGATTTCTATGCCCCATTGCCTGTATATCTTATTTCACAGTTACATGCAAAAACAACTTTTTTTGAATGTCTGCTTTGAAAACTTTGAGTTCCAAATTTTCTCCCCTCTTCCCTCCCCACTCACCCTCCCTAAGAAGGTAAGCAATTCAACATAGGTCACATGCGTATCATTATGTGAAACCCTTCCATAATACTCATGTTTTGAAAGACTAACCATATTTTGCTCTTTCCTATCCTATCCCCCTTTATTCAATTTTCTTCCTTGACCCTGTCCCTTTTTAAAAGTGTTTGCTTTTGATTACCTCCTCCCACTATCTGCCCTACCTTCTATTGTCCCCCCTTTTTATCCCCTTCCTTCTTCTTTCCTGTGGGATAAGATACCCAATTGAGTGTGTATGTTGTTCTCTCCTCAAGTCAAATCCGAGGAAAGCAAGATTCACTCGTTCCCCCTCACCTGCCCCCTCTTCCCTTCAAACGAACTGCTTTATCTTGCCACTTTTATGTGAGATAATTTACTCCATTCTATCTTTCCCTTTCTCCCTCTCTCAATATATTCCTCTCTCTCCCCTTAATTTGACTTTATTTTTTTAGATATCATCTTTATAATTCAACTCTCCCTGTGCCCTCTGTCCTCTGTCTATATATGTATATATATATATATATGTATATATATATATATATATGTATATATATAGACATATACATATATATACATACACATATATGTATATATATATATATATACAAATATATATACATAGATATATATACATATATATGTATATGTATATTCCCTTCAGCTACCCTAATACTGAGGTCTCATGAATTATACAAATCATCTTTCCATGTAGGAATGTAAACAAAGCAGTTCAACTTTAGTAAGTCCCTTATGATTTTTCTTCCTTGTTTACCTTTTCATGCTTCTCTTGATTCTTCTGTTTGAAAGTCAAATTTTCTATTCATCTCTGGTCTTTTCACTGAAAAAGCTTGAAAGCCCTCTATTTTATTGAAAATGCATATTTTGCCTTGAAGCATTGTACTCAGTTTTGCTGGGTAGGTGATTCTTGGTTTTAATTCTAGCTCCATTGACCTCCGGACTGTCGTATTCCAAGCCCTTTGATCCCTTAATGTAGAAGCTGCTAGATCTTGTATTATCCTGATTATGTTTCCACAATACTCAAATTGTTTCTCTCTGGCTGCTTGCAGTATTTTCTCCTTGATCTGGGAGCTCTGGAATTTGGTGACAATATTCTTAGGAGTTTTCTTTTTGGGATCTTTTTCAGGAGGTGATGGGTGGATTATTTCAATTTTTATTTTACCCTGTGGCTCTAGAATATCAGGGCAATTCTCCTTGAGAATTTCTTGAAAGATGATATCTACGTTCTTTTTTTGATCATGGTTTTCAGGTAGTCCAAGAATTTTTAAATTCTCTCTCCTGGATCTATTTTTCAGGTCAGTAGCTTTTCAAATGAGATATTTCACATTGTCTTCCATTTTTTCATTCCTTTGGCTCTGTTTTATAGTATCTTGATGTCTTATAAAGTGACTAGCTTCCACTTTCTCCAGTCTAATTTTTAAGTTAGTGTTTTCTTCAGTGGTCTTTTGGCTAATTTTGCCTTTCAAGGCATTTGTCTCTTCATTGGCTTTTTGGAGTTCTTTTGCCATTTGAGTTAGTCTATTTTTAAGGTGTTATTTTCTTCAGCGTTTTGGGGGTCTCCTTTAGCAAGTCATTGACTTGGTTTCCATGGTTTTCTTGCATCACTCTTACTTCTCTTCCCAATTTTTCCTCTGCTTCTCTTACTTGCTTTTCCAAATCCTTTTTGAGCTCTTCCATGGCCTGAGACCAATTCATATTTTTCTTGGATGCTTTTGATGTAGGCTCTTTGACTTTGGTGACTTCTTCTGGCTGTGTGTTTTGGTCTTCTATGTCACCAAAAAAAAGATTCTAAAGTCTGAGTCTGAATCTGGACCATTTTTGCTGCCTTGACCCTTGAGCTTTTTTATTGGGGTACAACTACTTGTAGAGTAGAGAGTGCTTTGTTCCAAGCTTGAAGGGCTGCATTGCTATTTTCGGAGCTACTTCTATACAGCAAGCTCTGCCACACCAGCACTCCTTCTCCCCCAAGAACCGCCAATCAGGATTGTGGCCCAGATCTAGGCAGGGCAAAGCAGGCTTTGCATTCCAGCTCTAATCTGCCACTTAATTCCTTCCACCAGGTGGTCCTGAGGCTGGAGGCAACTGCAGCTGTAGCTCTGGAGGCAGCCTCAGAGCTGCACCACCTCTGCCACCCTGGGATGGTAGCTGACCATGAACTCCTTTCACTCTGTCCCAGCAGCTTTTCCCACTCACCTTCTCTGTTGTCCTTGGCGTTTGTGGGTTGAGAAGTCTGGTAACTGCCACAGCTCACTGATTCAGGGTGCTAGGGCCTGTTCTGCCCAGGTCCTGGTCTGGTTGGTCCTGGTGTGGCCCATGCTGGGCTCTGCTCCACTCTGCTCCCAGCTCCATGTGATAGACCCTTCCCAGCGACCACACAGGCTGTCTTGGGCTGGAACCCTGCTTCCCTTTGCTATTTCATGGGTTCTGCAGCTCCAGTCTTTGTTCAGAGCCATTTTTATAGGTGTTTGGAGGGACCTGGGCAGGGAGTCCAGCCACCATCTTGTCTCTGCCCCCTTCTGATTTTCTTCTAATCTCAGTTGCATTGGTTTTGTTTGTACAAAAGCTTTTCAGTTTAATATGATCAAAATTATCTATTTTGCATTTTATAATGCTCTCTATCTCTTGTTTGGTCATGAATTCTTCCTTTCCCCGTAGATCTGACAAGTAGATGATTCCTTGCTTCCCAAATTCGATTATGGTATCACCCTTTTTGTCTACATCACGCACCTATTTTGACCTTTTCCTGGCATATGGTGTGAGATACCTAGTTTATGTCCTGTTGTTTCCACTTTTCCTAAGCAGTTTTTGTCAAAGAATGAGTTCTTACCCCAAAATGTGGGTTCTTTGGGTTTATCAAACATTAAATTACTGTGGTCATTGTCCACTGTGTCTTATATACCTAATCTATCCCGCTGATCTGCCACTCTATTTCTTAGCTAATACCAGATAGTTTTGATGGTTACTGCTTTATAATATAGTTTGAGATTTGGTGTTGCTAGGCTTCCTTCCTTTATATTTTTTTCATCAACTCCTTCGATAAATCTTGACCTTTTGTTCTTCCAGATGAATTTTCTTGTTATTCTTTCTAACTCTAGAAAATATTTTTTTGCTAATTTAATTGGTATAGCACTGAATAAGTAAACTAGTTTAGGCAAAATGGTCATTTTTATTATATTGGCTTGGCCTACCCATGAGCAACTGATATTTTTCCAGTTGTTTAGATTTGCTTTATTTGTGTGAAAAGTGTTTCGTAGTTGTGTACATATAGTTCCTGGGCTTGTCTTGGCAGGTGGACTTCTAAGAATTTTATACTATTTACAATTATTTTAAATGGAATTTCTCTTTCTATCTCTTGTTGCTTGGCTTGGTCATATGAAGAAATGTTTATGATTTATGTTGGTTTATTTTATATCCTGCAACTTTACCATAACTTTTTAGCCCTTCCTGAATTGATGAGCTCCCCCTGGATTTCCAATTCTTTTTCACCACAAAAAAGCTGCTATAAACATTTTCTGTATATAGGTTATTTCCCTCTTTCTTTGATCTATTCAAGATGTAAATCTAGCAGAAGTATCACTGAGTCAAGGAGTATGCACAATTTAATAGCTTTAGGGACTTGGTTTGAAATTGCTTTTCAGAATGGTTGGGCTAGCTCACAACTCCACCAATAGTGCATTAATGTACTTAGTTTCCCATAACCCCTCCAGCATTTGTCTCTTTCCCTTTTTGTCAACTTTGCCCATTTGATGAATGTAAGGTGTCCTCTTACCTTTCTGGTAGCTTTGTATCAGTCTTCTTCACTTGCTCTTTCATCATGCATCATACCCACTAACTGGGGGTATACTCCCAAGACTGTCTTTTGGACTCTCTTATCTTGTACGCTTTCTCCTTGTGTGACCTGATCAGCTATCAAGGGTTGAATTTTTATCCCAATGCAAGTGATTCCTAGATCAATATATCCAGCCTCGGTCCAGCATTAGCAACCAACCTATCTTTCCAGCCTTACTATGTATTTCTACCCTTCTTGTGTTCTACAGTCAAGGCAAACTGGACTTCTCTTTGTTATTCACACTTGGCACTCCAGCTCCAATTTCTATGCCTTTAGTTTGGCCTCCCTTCCTGCCTAAAATGTACTCTCTTTTCACTTCTACTTCAGAGAATTCCTTACTTCCTTCAAGACTCAATTCAAGCACCATTTCTGTATAAAGTCTTTCCTGATACCCGCAGCTACTCATGCCCCCTTTCCCAAATGACTTGTATTTATATACGTATGCATATGTGTGTGTGAGTGAGATGGTAAAGCCCTCTCATGGAATATGGATCTCAACCTTTTTGTGAATTGAGTACAATGAATGGAGGTGGGGACTCAGGGCTTCTGATTGACAGCTAGGCCTAACTCTCAAGTTACTAAAAAATCACCTCAACTGTGTCCTCACCAAATAAGGGGAAAAGTGTCTTTAAGAGTTTGGCATTGGCTAAAATTGCACCTGGGGTAGTAGATTTCCATGAAATTGTGAGCCTGGATTCCACCAATGAGAGTAAAAGACCAGTGGTGGTGGGGCAGGGACTTGTTGACATTAGAGTATAAGGCTGGGTTTTGCCCTTTGAGTCCCACCTCTCCCTACAGATCCTCTATCGGTTTGGAGACTGCCCTTTCCTGCGGGATGTAATAAAGAAGTTTGTTTTTTTTCTGTTCCTAAATCTGATTTTTTTAATTAATTGCTGGCAGGTGGTCTCACCCCACACTTGTGTATATATATGCAAAGTACATATACACTGGGGGCCAGGTAGGGAATTCAGTGGACTCCAGCATGAGGTCTAGAGTAAAAATGTTCTGAGTTCAAATCCAGCCTCAGGTAGTCATTAGCTGTGTGACCCTGGGTAGGTCACTTAACTTTTGTTTGCCTCAGTTTCCTCATCTGTAAAATGGAGATAATAATAAAAATAGCCCCTACCTCCCAGGACTGTTATAAGGATGAAATGAGACAGTATTTATAAAAAGCACTTAGCACAATAGCTGGTACGTAGTGACTCTATATAACTGTTAGCTGTTGTTTTTGTCATTGTTGTTATGGTCGTTAGCTGTGTGACCCTGGGTAAGTCACTTAACCTCTGTTTGCCTCAGTTTCTTCATCTGTAAAATGGAGATAGTAATAGCCCTTATCCCTGAGGATCAAATAAGATGATATTTATAAAAAGCTCTGAGCACAGTATCTGGTACATCGTTAGCTCTATAGAAATGTTAGTTGTTATTGTTGTTAGCAGTGAGACCCTGGGCAGGTTGCTGAATTTCTCTCTGCCATAGTTACCTTATCTGTAAAATGGAGCTAATGCTAGCGCCAACCTCTCAGGGTTGTTATGAGGACCAAAAGCGATCAAATTTATAAAACGCTTTGAAAGCATTAAAGAGCCGTTGTCTAATTCTTATTATACCCACTTTCTGCTGTTCCCACATCCCCACTTTTGCTCATAGTATTTCCCTACCCAACCTGAAATCTCCTTCTCCACATTTCTTCCTCCCTGAATTCTGTCATTTTTTTTGAGATCCAGTTCAAGTCCAAACCTCCTCCAGGAAGTCTCCCTTGACTAGTCAGCATTGGTCTCCTACCTTGATGTGTTTGTACTGAGTGTCTGCTATGCATAAATTGCTATGCATCCTCTCACCTTCACCTTCCAAAATCATTCATTTCCTTCAAGGCTCAGCTCAAGCACCACCTTCCACAAGAAGCCTTTTTTGACTCCCCTAGCTACTAGTGCATTTCCTTCCAAATTATTTCACATCAATATTATATATATATATATATATATATATATATATACATATATATATAAATATTTTGTACATAGCTATATTTGTATAGAATATTGTCTCCACTAGCTGGAGTGGAAGCTTCTTGAGAGCAAGAGATATTTCACTTTTGTCTTTGTAGCCTCAATTGCTATCACAGTGCCTAGCACATAGTAGGTTCCACTTTCTCTCTCTGAGCTTTAGTTTCCTCCTTTGTAAAATGAGTATAAGGATCCCTGCCCAGTATCCCTCACAGAAAAGTTGGAAAGATAAAATGAAGTGATGGATAAGAAAGGGCTTGGTAAACTATGCTTGTAAATTAGGGGGCAGAAATAATCTTCCTCTTCTCAGATCTCTCCTAACACTTTGCCTCGTACTAATCAAGCTCTTCCTTGTATCGGTGATTTGTATATGTTTCTCCTCTTACCCTCATTCAGTTTTGAGTTTCATGAGAGCATGATCTGTGTTTATCTACATTTTATAACTCAAGCCTTGATTTGTACCACCTCCCTCAGCTTCCTCTCCCCTCTAATGGGAGAACCAGAGTCTGGCAGAGTACCAAACTCCTCCCCATGCCTTCCTTTATAGAGGGTAGAAACTGGACTTTCAGCTCATTTCAATTTGTGTTTGCTGTCCTGCCTGGTTTCAGCTCCATGAAACAAGATGCCTTCATGCTGGGTATTTCCTGGTATTCCCCCCAACCATTTTGCTTTCCTGTCTCTTTTTTGTGTGTTGTTTCCTTCTTTAGATTGTAAGCTACTTGAGGGCAAAGACTGTCTTTTTATTAATTGTATCCCCAGTGCTTAGCACAGTGCCTGGAATGACAGTAGGCACTCAATAAATGTTTATGGGATTGGATTGTGTCACTATCATCCATAATATTCAATGCTGGGCACACAATAGGCATTTAGTAAATACATGGGTTGAAACAGACTCTGTGCCTGACTTGCAGCTTGACTTCTCCGTGGTTAGTAATAACTCTCCTATGCATCATTGAGTCCGTGATTCCAAATGACCCCATCTACCAGATTGCTTAATCGATAGTAATTGGATAGCAGTAATTGAACATCATGTCTGTTGATTTTTAACTTTGTTTTAGTCAGGTGCTTGTAGAGCCAACTGGGACTCCCACCTCACACCAGAGTCTGCAGAACTTCAGCTGGAACAGCACCACCCAAAACTGAAATGTTCACTGCTTCAGGGGGCTTCTGCATTGAAGAATATTCGGTGGTTTAGTGACCCAGGGAACAGCTAAGTCAGCATGGAATGAATGGCAGAAAGAGCCCAGCTTCTGGAGTCAGCAGATCTGGGCTTAAATTACCTTCTAAGCCTCAGTGTCCCTTTTTGTAAAAGGAGTGGATTGTGTGATCATAGAATTTAAGAGATGAAAGCATGTCTCAGAGGAGTCCAAAAGACCTGAGTTCAAACATTGCTTCTGACCCCAACTAGCTACGTTAACATAGGCAGGGGAAGGAAAGGGAATATTCACATATATAGTACTAAGTGCCAGGCACTGTACTAAGAACATTTCAGATATCATCTCATTCCAGCTTGACAATGATTCTGTGAGATGGGTGCTATTATCTCCATTTTACAGTTGAGGAAGCTGAGGCAAACAAATTAAGTGACTTACACAGGGTCACATACCTAATAAGTGTTTGAGGCTATATTTGAACTCAGATCTTCCTGACTCCAGGCCTAGCACTCAATCTACTGCATTACCTAGCTGACTCTATATTACACCAAGAGTCATTTCCCATAGATCAATGGTCAAAGGATATGAAGAAAATATTTTAAAAGAAATGTCTTAAATTATAAATGATTAGAAGAAAGTGTGTTCCAAATCACTAACAATAAGAGAAATTCAAATTTAAACAACTATGAGACTTTAACCCACTTGATAAGGGTTATCTCAAGGACCACCCATCTCAAATGATTGAAATTCTCAAATGATGAAAAACATGAGACTGTTCCATACTGGAGGGACAATAGGAAAATGGGCATGCTTACGCACTGTTGGTGGAGGTATGAACTGGTCCAATAATTTTTTGTGTTGAATTGGAATTATTCAAAAAAAGTGAAGAAATTGTCTGTACCCTTTGACTTTACGATTATACTACTGTACAAATACCCTCCACCCTCTGGGAAGTCTAACACGGAAACAGAGGTCCAAAAGGTGTCCAAATACTTGTCACAAAACTCCTGGTAGCAAAGAACTGAAAACAATGCAAGTGACCATTGATTGGGGAATGACTGAAAACAAAAAACATAATAAAACATGATACATGAATATAGTGAAGTAGTAACTAGCAGTGAGAAACGGAGAGTGTCGGGAATTCAGGGAGGTTCTATATGAGCTGTTGTGAAGCAAAGTAAACAGAACCAAGAGAATAGTATCCACAATCCAAGTGAGTAGAAAGAAGGTCAAAATTGAGAAGTGAAAAAAACCAGTGAAAGTCTGATAGAAAGATCCTTCACCCTTCATAGCAGAAAGGATAAAGAAAAGATGGTAGAGTTTATACACTGTCAGATGAAGTCACTATGTCAGATTGGTTTGCTTCAATGTTTTTGCCATATGGTTGTTGGGTTTTTTTTTTTGTTTTGTTTTGTTTTTTTTGCAGTACAGGGACAGCTAGGTAGTGCAGAGAAAGCTAAGCAGTTCAGCATACATGGCACTGGCCCTAGAGTCAGGAAGACATGAGTTCAAATCCAGTCTCAGACATTTACAAGCTGTGTTGCCTTGGATAAGTCACTTAGATGCTATTTACCTCAGTTTCCTTATCTGTAAAATGGGGATAAAATAGCACCTATTGTGAGGGACAAATGAGATAAATTGTAAGGCTCTCAGCCCAGGTATATGTTGTTGATGCTCGATTGTTGCAGTCATGTCTGACTGTTCATGATCCTATTTGGGGTTTTTGTGGCAAAGATACTGGAGTGGTTTGCCTTTTCCTTCTCCAGCTCATTTCATAGGTGAGGAAACTGAGGCAAAAAGGGCTAAGTGACTTGCCCAGAGTCACACAGCTAGTAAGTGTCTGAGAGTGAATTTGAACTCAGACAGATGAGTCTTCTTGACTTCAAGCCTGGCATTCTATCCATGATACCACCTAGCTGCCTGGTACATAATAAGTACTATATAAATATTAGCTATTATTATTAGATGAGCAGTAGACACTATACTGTTAATACAGTACAGTACAGTTTATACAGTGTGAGGTAAGATCATTGCATCATACTGTTTTACTTGTTTTTGTCACAATGAAGGGCATGATCTGGGCTGGGAGGCTGTTATGATGACCATGGTACAAAGGCATAAAGCATCATTTACATACATAGAGATGGAATGGGGACTGGACCTGGGATTTCATTGGTCTAGGGCAGGAGTAGTGAACCTATGGCCTCAAGGCCATATGTGGCCCTCTAGGTCCTCAGATGCAGCCCTTTGACTGAATCCAAACTTCGCAGAACAAATCCGTGAATTTGGATTCAGTCAAAGGGCTGTACTTGAGGACCTAGAGGGCCACATGTGACCTCGAGGCCGCAGGTTCCCCACCCCTGGTAGGGGATGCCCAGGTTAGAGAGTACCCTCTACCAAAACAGACTGGCACCTTACAGGGCTATTTATAGCACTAAGTAACTTACCCAGGATTGGGTCACCAGCTGGTATATGTCAGAGGCAAGGTCTTCCTGGCTTCAAGGCCAGATCTGTGCTAAATCATGCTTTCTGTGTGTGTGTGTGTGTGTGTGTGAGAGAGAGAGAGAGAGAGAGAGAGAGAGAGAGAGAGAGAGAGAGAGAGAGAGAGAGGAAGACAGAGAAACAGAGACAGAGACAGAAAAATTCATATGGATTTAAATATTAATTTTGGTTTCAAAATACTTTTCTTACCATTCACACTGCAGCCATTGTAGTTCATGCTATCTTTCCCTCTTTTCTAGACTACTATATATTCTTCTAACTGGTTTTCTAGCCTCTAATCTTTCTTACTAATCCATTCTACTGCCTCACCTTCCTAATACACTGTTCTGATGATTCCACTCCCCAAAATTGCCGTCACCATCACCTTCCCAGTAAAATGCATATTCCTGATCTTGGTATTCACGACTCTGTGTAATATTATTCCAACCTATTTTTTTTAAGTTTTTTTCTCATAAAATATCTCTTTATGTACTCGTGTTCCAGCCAAAGTGGATTACTCCGTACATTTCTGTCTTACTCCCTACTGTCTTCATACCTTTGTTCATGCTGTCTCCCATTTCCATCTGCTGAAAATCTTCCCTTTGTTCAGTGCCCAATCCAGTCGCTATTTCTTCTTCCAAGAGCCTTCCCTAACACCCCTCCCCCCACCTCGCCACATAAAAGTGATCTCTCCCTCCTCAGATATCTCTTAGCACGTGGTCTGGATTTCTATGTTTATTACACTCTTTCATATCACAATTATAGTGTCTATGTCTCACTCCTACCCCCAGCTCCCAGCACAGGCTAGTATATACAAGAGAGGTGATTAATAAATGTTAAACGGAATAGAACTAAACTGAAACCCAAGTGCCATGGGATATGATCCCAGAAAGCAACAATCTCTCTAAAACTGACTCTGCGCCCACCTCCAAAGGCAGCTGGGTGATTCTCCTTCTGTTTAACTGGGAGAGTATTTGCTCTTCATGGGCTTCAGGAGAACCTCCAACATGGCATCCTTTGGTATCCAGGTATACTCCAAAGAATATCCTGGATACTCTTTCATCTGCATTTCCCAGGCTTTTGATAATCCAAAGTAGCCTACCTTGGGCTTGGGATGGTGAGGTCTTTCCTAATAATCACTAATATTTATAGAGGGCTTTAAAATATGCAGTGCACTTTATATTTTTTTTTTCATCTTATCCTCACAACAACCCCATGAAATAGAAGATATTATTATTATTATTATATAGGTGCTATTGTCATAGGTAGGGAAATTGAGGCAGACAGAAGTTAAATGATTTACCCAGGGTTGTCAAGCTAGGAAGTGATTGAGGCAGGATTTAAGATGAAATCTTCCTGACTCTAAATCTACATCTCAGTCCACTATGCCACCCATGGCACATTCATTCGTGATGTCTGGGTGGGCATGGATACTATATGGAGGCATGGGGAACCAGCACCCTCTTCTGAACTCCATGTACTGCAGCTAAGAATTAAACCTTATGTCATGAACCTATAATCTAAGCAGTGGAAAGGATATCATGGAAAGGGCTTTGGTGTACAGCCGTGGTTCCAATTCCAGCTCTCCTGATTACTGCCTCTGTGATCTGGACCAAATCATTTTAGTTCTCAAAACGTCAGGTTCCTTCTCTGTAAAAGACTTTAGAATATAAACATTTTTAGAAAACATTTTAAAAATCACTCAACCAGTAATCCTGCTCCTAGGAATATGCCCCAAGGAGGAGGCCAAGTGACTGAAAGGAAGGGCCTTTAGAAAACAAAATATTTATAGGAACACTCTCCAGTAACAAAAAATACAGAAAGCAAAATGGGTCCCCATCGATCGGGAAATGGCTGAGCAAATTGTGGTGTGTTAATGTAATAGGATATTAATGCATTGTAAGAATGAAAAATGTGAGGAATTCAGAGAAACTTGGGAAGACTCGTATGTTAAGTAATATAGAATGAAGAAAATAGGACTAGGAGAACAATACAGTCAATAACCAAATACAAATCATAGTAACATCAAAAAGCAGTCAAATTTGGATGAATTAAAGAATACACATACTCTGAGAAAACTCACACATACACGTGTGCGCCTTCCCCCTTTCAGTAGAAGAGGGAAGCGCTATGAGGAAATGCAATATACACTGTTGGATGAGGTTGCTGGGTCACTTGGTTTTGTTATTGGTTTTTTTCTTTGTTACAAGAAAGGGTTCAAAAGTGAGGGGCTGAGCTCAAGGGTGGAAATAACTAGGGTCTAAAATAGAAGACAAAAATGATTTATAATATGTATACATATATGCACACATATATACGTGTACATATATGCATATACTGAGTGTATGTATAGACATACACATACTATATATGTATATTGAATATATGTATACACACACTATATACATATGTGTGTATTTGTATATATGTATATGGAGAGACAGACAGAGAGACAGAGAGAGAGAGAGACTAATATTAGATGACCTCAGCTCTAAACCCTATGTTTCTATGATGTAGAAAGTCATAGAGTTTACTGGTGATAAGTTCCCTGAACGATCATCACTGATCACTCTGTCTTGACCAGAGTGTGTATCTCCCCTACATCCCTACACTATAGTTCCAGTAACACTTTCTTTTTAAAAATATATTTATTTCATTAGATATTTCCCAATTATATGCAAAAAATAGCATTCTTTTTTTAAATTTTGCGTTCCAAATTCTCCCCTTCCTGCCTACCCCTTGCCCACCCATTAAAAATGCAAGGAATATGATATCGATTATACATGTGAAGTCATGCAAAACATATTTCCATATTAGCCATGCTGCAAAAGAAAATGCACACACAAACACACAAACAAGAAAAATAAAGAAAGTACAAAAGTACGCTTCAATCCCCAGTCAGAGTTCTTCAGTTCTCTCTCTGGAGGTGGAAAGCAGTTTTCATTACGGGTCCTTTGGAACTGTCTTGGATCATCGTCTGGATCAACAAAACTCAATCTTTCACATTTTAACACTGATATTCCAGTAACATTTAAAGAGGATGAAGGAGTTCACCTGCCTGGTAAGCTGGCCCAAGGACTTCCCCTTGTTTTATAGTCCTGTTTCTCTCTCTCTCAACCAATCAGAAAGAAGCTACTCGAATGACAACATGTTAATATTATATCTATACTTCCATGTATCCTCATATGTGGAAGTGTTGTAAAGACCCATATGGCCTTTAATTGGCCACAGTTGCAGAAGAAGGGGCCAGGAACAGACTAGTAGACTCAGGTCTTTTCCCTTGAGTTTGGTGTTATCTTTGTCTTTTCTTCTCCTCATCTAAATGGAAGAGCAGAAGAGACTTAGGACTTGAAAATTGAGAATCTCAGCCCCTCCCCCACTCCCACCTGTTAGAACTGTTTGGTAGTTACTCAGCAAATAACCATTATCTGACTTATACTTGACCCTTCAGAAATGAAAAGATGAGAGGTATATGAAATGATCACTATAAAGTCTCTGAAAGAGAGACCAGGAATCCAGGGAAAAGACTCAACCTCAGGGTGTTAGCTATCTGGGGGCATCCTGTTAGAATGATCTTGACACCCAGGGTTGATAGCAATTAAAAGATGAGAGTAGAGCTAGCTGGGAAATTAGAGGTTGTCTAGTATAAACCCTCCTTTTTACCAAGAGGAAGCTAAGATGCTGAGCAATTAGATAACGTGCTTGAGTCACATAGGTAATAAATGACCAAAAAAAATTATTTGCTCCCAATTGTATATCCAGGGTTTTTTTCCACTGTATCATAATACTGCTATCTTCAGCAGCAGCACCATTCTTTCTAGGACATCTCTGTTCAGCTCTTAGCTCACTGGACTTTTCTGGTACATTAAATAATCTATAGTCAATTGCTAATGGCCATCCCCCACCCCCACTGGACCATGGCATTTTGCCCAAACAATCCTTCGGTAATCCCTGACTAACCCTCTGTCTATATCATTGCCTTCTCCCTCACCCATGGAGTCACCATATAGGCAATGTTGTGATTTGTAAAAGGAATTTTCTACTGTTATAATTCTCTATTCAAAAACATGTCCCAAAGACCAACAAGATACCGCATTCCTGCACCATGCCTTACTTGTTTACTCCTCCAGGAATGGAGGTAATATTCATCATTATTTCAGTTTTTGATACCAAATTAGAGAAAAAAGAAATTTTGAACCTGGTAATGGACCATGGCTATTATGTGAGGATGGGTCTCACTAAGTTCAGAAAGTCTTATTGCCAGGCTGGCTGCAGAGCGATGAATATTTCCACCACAGCAGCTCTCAGAGACCTTCTGCTAAGTCAAAGAAGGGTTGGGGCTCTCTAATGGGATACTACACTGTTGAAATCCCAGGTCACTGATGAATCGATGGGTGCACTTGATACTTGGAGGAGTCTGTGACCTAGCACTGACATGCCTTCCCTCTTATTACCAGAGCATATCTCAACCCGACCACATCCTCTCATCCTGTGTGATTTGTATGAGTCTTCCAGGAAATCCTCCATAGGAGATTCACTCAACACACTCCAAATCCTCCCTGGGCCCTTTATTTTTGAATTATGCCACATATTTGTATGTAGTGGGGCGACCCCAAAGTCTTAGTGCAATATTAGCCTTTAGTAGCTCAAGCCTTTATAGCTTCCTTTATAGCTTTTATAGTGAGCTTTTTGGAACACCCTGTATGATGCCAAATGCATGTAAAATGCTTTGCAAATCTTGACCACATGAAGGTCATCATTGTTATTGTATATTAAATCTTTACATATTGTTATAGTATGTAAAAATGTGATAGATGATAGTAGCAAATAATATATATTACGCTCCTATGTGGTGAATTTATTACTACATGAGATCCTAATAATGTAATAACTCACACATTATTGTATGGCGTATTCAATTAAAGAAACATTTATTCAGTGTCTATTGTGTGCAAGGCAGCATGATACAATGGAACCAGGAAGATCTACATTTAAGCCCCACCTCTGACACAGGCTAGTTGTGTGTCTCTGGACAAGTAGCTTCACCCAATAAGAATCCTAATGAACTGAGACAGAGTTGTAAAAAAACAATGATCTGTAATGAAAATCATAGGTTCAGTCAATATATGTATAGATCAAAGGCAACTAGGTGTCTTAGTCAATAAAATATTAAACCTGGCATCAGAAAGACCTGAGTTCAAATCTCACCCCAGACACTGATTAGCTATGTTACTCTGGGTAAGTCACTTAACTTCTCTCTTCCCCTGTTTCTTCAATTGTGAAATAGGGATATTAATAGCACCTACCTCAGGACTGTTGTAAGGGTCAAATGAGGTATTATAAAGAGCTTTGTATATAAATGCCAGATATTATTATTATATGGTTCATATGTAATATATTTGTTCAATAATATAAGGTTATAATTTTATAACTGAAAGTTATATATAAAGGTTCTATGGTTGCATAGAAAGAGGCCTGGATTTGAGGGCCAGGCCAGTAGACCTGAGTTCAAATTCTGCTTTTTAATAACTGTGGGACTTTGAATAGTTCCCTTTTCTCTGGGCTTCACTATCCTCGTTTATAAAATGAAGGGTTTAAATTAAATGTCTTCCAAGGTTCCCTTCCAGGTCTAAATTCTATAATCCTACAGAGTCCAAGGACCTGAGTTTGGATCCTGCCTTTGTAACTAACCAGCTGCATGACCCTGAGTAAGTCACTTAAGTCTCTTGGAGGCTCAGTTTTCTTATCTACAAAATGAAATCAGTAATATTGTACTTCCTACCTCACAGAATTGTTATGAAGGGAGTGCCATAAAAATGTCAATTGTCATAATGTAATATAAACCTTAAAGTGATACATAAATATGATTTATCATTATAGTGATCATTACATAGCTTTCAGTCAAACCTCTTGGGGCTAAGAAGGTTAACACACTTCTGAGATGCCCTTTGTGGTCTTCCCACATTTTGCATAGATTTAAGCTGCCCAGAAACATTTTTACTTGTCTCAGGAACTACTTCCAGCTCAAGCTCCCCCACCCCCACCTTCCCCAAGTACCCAGGGGAAAAATGAAACCCTAGACAAACTTATGAGCAGAATAAATTTTCCATGATTCAGTGGCTCCAACAAATCCATCGTGTGGCTGGTGTTCTCTGGAGGGCAAGTGTCTTCGAAAGAAAGAGCCATACATTAGCGGGAGAGCATTTGCAACAAGACCACTCCCTCTTATGCAAGATCCCAGCACTGTCAAGCAAAGGCCAAGGGTTGGAGCTGGTCCTCAGAGTAAAGGGGAGAAGGAGGCCCTGATCCAGAGTTCTCCCTCCTTTTGTCAACCTTCCAGATGTATCCTACTTTCTGGCAAGTGTTCAATGTACTGTGTAATCTATCAACATGTTAGCAGAGCTGTGACCTAGAGGGTCTCAAGGACTTTTTAACATTTTTTCTTAATGTTTAGTGAAGCAGGAGTCCTTGGTTCTGGTCCTAATTCTACTATGCAAAAGCTGTGTGGCCTTGGACAAGTCACTGCTCCAAATCTTAGGCTCAGCGTTCTCATCTGTTAAAATGGGGTGGTGGGGGGTTGGAATTGCTAAGGGATCCTTAAGATCCTGTCTAGCTTTAAAATATATGTCTCTGAGGGGTAGCTAGGTGGCACAGTGGATAGAGGATGGGCCTGAGAGTCAGGACAGCCTGAGTTCAAATCCAGCCTTAGACACTTACTAGTCGTGTGACCGTGGGCAAGACACTTATCCCTGAGTGCCTTCAATTATAGAAATATAGGTTGTTGTTGCATTTTCAAAGAGGACCGTGACAACAGGGAAATGACATGACTTGCAGTTGACTTGGATTTGAGTGAGGGAGGTCTATGCAAGGTCACCGGCTTCACTTTCTCCTCCACAGCCATCTGAGTCCAGTGGCCTGATGTTCACCGGGACGACTGGAGATGGCCCAGGATGCATTAGGAGACCCTGGCCCCTTTGGGCTAAGGTCTTCACTTTGAATGAGGTAATGCCCATTTGATGAATAGTCCTCTTTAAGAAGTTAGTCAAGGGATGGCCCCTTGAATCAAAAACTTTTGAGAGATATAGGTATTCATATCTATAAGCCTCCGAGTCCTCACTGAAGTTGGCTAATCTTCTACTTGGCACCAATCAGTATCTTGGGGCTGTGGTGTAAGGCAGTTTATTTTAGGGCCTGATTACTCCATGATAAGGTTGAAGACCTACAGAGCAGGAAAACCAGATTCTACAAAACAAAGGCAATAACCACCATGAAACTCTCCCTGACTTTCCCCCTTGCCTGGTACAAATGGGTATTGATCTCTTGATTATCAATAAAAGTGAAAATGACTTAATTTCTACAGTACTTTAAGATTTACAAGACACTTTTCCCATGACAGCCCTATGAGGTAGGTGGTGTGACTATTATTACCCCCAATTTTGCCGATGAGGAAACAGGCCCTGAGAAAAGCAACGAATGCCATATTCAGCATCGCACAGCTGGTCCACATTATAGCTGGGAGAGGCCTCCATTGGGGACCAAAATCAGAACGTTGCCCTCAGTGTACCAGAATTTACAGGGCACTGACAGAACCTGTATTCCTTAACTTAGGGAGAAACAACTGAACTCAGCAGTTGGCGAGAATAATGAGGTAAAACAGGAAAGTTATCAGACAGGTCCCCTTGACCCCATCTGCTACCCACAAGGTAAGCTCTGACCTGCACCATTTCTACCCTTCTCTGTTCAGTTGTGTCCCACATACACAGTGGCCTCCCCAATATCAGTCTTATGTTATCCTATTTACTGTATTGGCATCTCTGTCTTTCTCTATGGGATAGAGTCTCTCCATCCTACCCCAAGGCCCTGTATTTTGAGGTCCCAAATATCTCCCCCAGATCTCTCACCTCCTGACCGTAACTATTTTCCTCAGGCACATTTTGTGGGACAGCTTTGGAACCAGAATACTTCCCTAAGTTTCTAGAACTGGAATTTATACTGAAGTCCCTGGATGCCCAGTCCAATACTCTTTCTCTGATACTATATTTTCCATGTCACAACCTTCAGAGGTGATTCAGGAATATCTAGTGTTCTAGCAGATGTAAATTCGCAGAATCTCAGTGTTAGTCCTGTCTGTTAGAGTAACAGAAACCCCATCTATAAAATCCCTGAGAAGTGATCATTCAACCTCTGTTTGAAAATTCCCAGGGATGGGGAACTCACTACCTCACAAAGGGGAAGGGAAGGGAATAAGCATTTATGTGGTGCCTACTGTGTGCCAGTCATTATGCTCAGTGCTTTACAAATATTTGATAATACAACAAAATAAGCTCAGAAAACAGTCTTTGGGGCAGCTCTGACTTTAGAATTTCTGTGTCCCCGTGAGGATATCTGTCCTAGTACAAGAAGGGAATGTCTCTTGTCATATTTTGGGGGCAGCCTTAGTAAGGTACAAGAAGTTTGAGAGAGCCAGCAGGAGGCCCACACAGCACCTCTCTTTAAAAAAGGAGATTAGGTATTAACCTGGAAAAAACCAACCTGTCAGCTTAACTCAAGCACTTGGAGGAATAGAATAAAGCAAGAATCGGCTTGTAAGCCCCTTCGAGATCAGAGGGAATAATCAATATGGCTTTGGAAGGAACAAATTCCCTCTGTCTAATTGAATTTCCTTCTGCAATAGGATGACAGAACTGACAGGGTAGAGGTAAGAAATAGCTGAAGTCTATCTTGTATGCCAACCCAGTAAGCCAACTACCTGCAAACTGACCAGGAAGGAGGTAGGAAAGCCTCATCTCTTGCCTTCCCTCCACCCTTTCTGAACTCCTAATTCCAATCATTCACAGTAGAGCTTAGGACAGGGATGGGGCACCTATGACCTAGAGGCTGTATGTAGCCCTCTAGGTCCTCAAGTGTGGCCCTTTGACCAAATCCAAACTTCATAGAGCAAATCCCCTTAATAAAAGGATTGCTCTGTAAAACTTGGACTTCTAGGTCTCTGGGATTAGCCTTTTGACTGAGTCCAAGTTTTACAGAACAAATCCTTTTATTAAAGGGATTTGTTCTGTGAAGTTTGAATTCGGTCAAAGGATGGTACTGGAGGACCTAGAGGGCCACATGTGGCCTTGAGGCTGCAGGTTCCTTACCCCTGGCCTAGGATTTAGTACCCAGAGGCCTTAGAGGTCACTTAGGTCACTTTCCTTATGAACTTCCCTGTTCCTCCCAGGAAGTATCTATAAACAGTTTGAACAGAAGGAGGAGTTGGGAAAGGGAGGGAGCAGGGACAGGGCAGAGGACAGAAGAAAGGAGATACACAGCAGTCATTCTTTTTTCCAAGGTCCGCTGAGTCATCAGCATTTCTGGCTCGGTGGCCAATAGGGAATTGCTTCCTCCTCTCCAGAGTTCCAAGGTCCTTTCAGCACTAAGGCTGCCATGTTTAGTGTGGCAGAAAAAAGCAAGCTTCATCATTCCCAAAGCACTGAAGGGCTGAGTTAGCATGTGATGGCCAGCTGGAATCAGCAAAGGTAGCTTTGTGCATACTCTGTTTTGCCGCGTTCCCCCTAGGCCTCTTCCTGGGCCGGGGGTCGCGGGCAGTCCTCCCCGGGGGACCTCTTCTGCTCCTACACCGAGCCTTCGGTCGTCACCGGCCGGCCTGGCCTCCACCCAGACCGGAATTCACCAGACAGAACGCCAGAGGATCTCGCTCACGGTCTTTATTGGTACATCTTCCACGGCGACTGCTCGACTCGACTCTGCTCTCTTCCCCTATCCCCGTACATTATATAACCTATTGCAGCCAATCCAGTGGCGAGAGCTATAACATTGCCTTATATGGACGGGCTTCATCCTAAGCCGGCACCGCCCAGCGATATACCCGGAAAAGCGTTATACCCGGAAAGCTGTAGTCCCTGCCCCACCCTCCACCCAGCCCTAAGCGGCGTCCCACCCCCACCCAAATCCCAACAATTCACCCCTTAAACTAAAATTAAAAGGAAGAAGGGGAAACATAGGGCAGTGCTCACAAAGCGGAATCAAGATCCAACCAACCTGAGGGGTCCTCCCCCACACCTACGGCCCGCAGGGCGCGGTAACCAACCCGCTGGCGGCGAGAAAGCAGGGAGATGCGGGCGCAAAGAACGCGGACCGCAATAAGCAGGGCGAGGAAGGCCGCCGCAGCAGCCAGGTAGGGCCACCAGGAGAACCACGGACCTGAAAGCCAAGAAGGCCACCAGGAGGAGAGGTTGGGCGGGACCCATGGGGAGACCCTAGTGCCATTGATGGCCTGGTACTCCCGCCGAAGGTTGTGCGGCGTGTCCCAAAAATCCTCATCCCAGGTCCCGGTCAGGGCCCGGGAAAGGTTGCGGCTGAGCTCGGCCGCGATAGAGGAGTTAGAATAAGGGGCATTCGTCACACAGAGGCCTTCGCCCACGCGACGACGACAAGAGTGATCTACAAAGGAGTCCAACCGCTCCACGACCAGATCGAGGCGCGTGTTCAGGGTGAGCAGTCCTCCCCGAAGATGGAGGAGGGATGTCTCCACAGTCTGCAGGGCCTGCGCTGTATAAGGAGTCCCACCACGAGGAGAATCACCCCCACCGCCCGCGGCTTACGCTGTTTTCTCCTCCCTGGCGGTAACGGGGAACGGGGGGGCGCAGCCGGATTCTGAGAGGACGGAGGGATGGGGACGAATTCGGGGGCGCGGACCACCACCGCAGTCGGCGCAAAGGAGCCATTCCAGCAAGGGGAGAGGTGAAGAAAGGGGGTTGGACGCAAACGTCCTGGGGGGGAACAGTCTGAGGAGTCAAGGTCCAATTTTCTCCCTCTTTCTCCCAAGAGAGAACCGCCGCTCCCGGTGAACGATGAGGCTGAAAAAGGAAAGAAAAGGAATTAGTCAGGGCTGCTCTACCTCTTCAGAGTCACTAGGGTCCGTCCTGACGAGGACGTCCCGAACCTGACGGAGAGGGACCCAAAAGGGCCCGTCCCCGGCCTGGGGGCCCTGTACAGCCAGGCACCCGCGGCGTCGGGCCACAACCCGACTTGGGCCGTGCCATTGTCCTTGGGGGTCTCTCCAAAGAACTGAAGACCCCTCCCGGGCGCGAACCGGAGGCGGAAGTATGGAGGTGGGGTCTGAGTGTCCGACGAGACCGGCGTAAAAACGGGCCGCCGGTATCGTCCCGTCTGCGCGAACAGACAAAAAGTTTAGGGCGAAGAGCACGCGAGCGAGGTCTGGGGTCGACGGTCGACGAGGGAGTTTGCCGAACATTTTAGTAAAACAATCCTTCAGGCTGCGGTTGGTGCGCTCGACCACCGCCTGTCCCTGCGGATTATAAGCGATGCCCGTGGTATGTAGGATGCCGAACTCACGGCAGAAGTCCTCGAAGGCCTTTGCGACATAGGCAGGGCCATTGTCCGTCTTGATCTCCGTAGGAACGCCGATGTGTGCGAACGCCTGGTAGAGGTGAGCAATAACACAGCGGGCCGTCTCCCCAGGCTGAAAGGAGGCGCTGACAAATCCCGAAAACGTGTCCACTGAGACGTGGAGAACCCGGGAGCCAATGTGCGTCATGTCCATCTGCCAGAGAGCGTTAGAACTGTCCCCTCTGGGGTTGCGAGCTCTTTCCGGGATGCGGGGCTGAAAGGGGGCGCAAGAGGCAAAAGAGTGGGTGGAGCGGTACACCGGGAGAAATAAAGGAGTCTGGGAGGCCAGAAACAAGCTCCACGGCATATTTGCTATCTGAAATCACATTAATAGGCGTATCAGGGAACAACTGGAGCGCCTGAAGGATCGCCCACAACTCACTGGGCTGCACCGAGGGATATGGAGAGAGCAGTCGCAGGCACTGTTGCAAATGGGGGATATACAGCGCCACTCTGTGGTCCTTAGAAGCATCGGTAAAAATCTGGGGCCCCTGTACCGGTTGCGGGCTCACCGGGGACGGGGCGAGGGAAATGGGGAAAAGGGGGATGGTCTCCAAGAGTTTGGGCAAAGGGCCGCCGCCCACCGGGACGTCAAGCAGTGTCACCGCCCACGCCCAGGACGCCTGCATCAGTTCAGGAAGGACGGGAACAAGGTACGGTGCGTCCAGGGTGGGCACACAGCCTAGCAACGCTAGGCAGCGACGCCGGGCTGCTATTACAAGGCGAGCCAAAGCGTCCAAGCGCCCCTCCAGCGAGGAGGCCGCGCCTGAAACATAGATCCACTCAATTACTCCATGGGCCTGATACAAGGCACCCCATGGTAATAGGCCGTCTTGCAGGGGCCTAAAATAAACTGTCTTATTTGGCTCATATCGTGTCAGCGCGGACGTGGCTCGAGCAATGATGCGATGCAGTGCATCGCGGGCTGCAGGGGTCCAAGCTCGAGGAGATTTAAGGTCCGTGGGTCCTCTGAGAAGGTCATAAAGGGGTTGCATATCCCCGGGGGGAATAGGAAGATAAGAGCGGACCCACTGCACCGAGCCCACAAGTTTTTGAAAATCATTAAGAGTCTTGCAGCGCGCCTCCTGTAGCACAGGAAAGGGGCGCCGCACGGAGGTCTCCCCCACCACCGAGCCAAGATACTTAGCCGGGACCGTAAGTTGGACCTTCTCAGGATCCAGGAACAGGCCCGCACGGTGTAGCGTCCTCCGAACATCTCTCAAGCAAGGGTCCAACAATTGCTGAGTAGGCGCCGCCACCAGGATATCATCCATATAATGAAGAAGGAGAGCTGAAGGGTGGTCCCGACGGACCGGTTCCAGCACCCCGTCCACATGTCTCTGGCACAGCGTAGGGCTGTTGGCCATTCCCTGCGGGAGAACCTTGAACTCGAACCGCCTGTGGGGACGAGAAACATTAGTAGATGGCAGAGAGAACGCAAACTTGGGGGTGTCTTTCGGGTGGAGGGGAATGGAGAAAAAGCAGTCCTTTATGTCCACCACGGCCAAAGGCCATCCAGCCGGAATGGCCGTGGGAGAAGGAAGCCCGGGCTGGAGCTTCCCCATTGGTAACATAATACGGTTGATGGCCCGCAAGTCCACCAGGAGTCTCCAGCGGCCTTTTCCACCGCGTTTTTTAATGACAAAGGCAGGAGAATTGTAAGGGCTAGTGGAGGGCCTAATTTGGCCCTGAAGGAGCAGACCCTGGACAATCTCCTCCATTACGACGAGCTTTTGCAACGGGAGGGGCCACTGGTCTACCCACACTGGCGTGGTAGATGTCCAAGTGATTCGGGGTGTGGGGGTGCCCGTATCACGATCAGTGGCCCTCAAGAGTTTAAAGTATCCGGGCCGGACAAGGTAACCTCGAGCTGTGCAAGGATGTCACGACCCCATAGTGCATAGGTGAGACCGGGAACGCACAAAGGGCTAAACTGGCCCTCAAGCGCGTCCCGTCTCCAAGTCATAGGCCTGGCGGCCTCCCATGCCTCCACTACTCCTCCCACTCCCTTTACTGGCTTGCCAGCTCGTCGGCGTGGAATTTGAGGAGGCCACTGGTTGCGGGGCAGCGCGGAGCGATCGGCTCCCGTGTCTACGAGACCCCGCACTGGCTGTCCCTCCACCAGGAGGATCATCATGGGGCGGTCCATTGTGATCTTCTCCATCCAAAGGCAAGAATCAGCCTCTGTGTCCTGGAACGGCACTGCCTGAGCGAGGACCTCACCTGGAAAATATCAACTAGAATAGGGTGTGGGTTAACTACCAGTAACGGGTCACCGGGGGCCAGCACCTGGGTGGGAACGGTATAGCGAGACTGAAAAGGGTTCCCCGTGGCCAGGAGCACTCCTGCTGGCCCTTGGACCGGGATTTCTATTGCCCCCCACGAGGGAAGGGTGGTTGAGTCTCGGGCCGTAAGGACTGGACCCGGGGGGGGCGAGTTGCCCGCTTTCTCGGCCCCCCGTGCTCGTTTCCCGACTCCTGGGTGGGGTTCCTTTGGTCGGAGCGGCAAAATTTCGCCATATGGCCAGGCTTTCCGCAGCGGAAGCAATTTGGGGTGCCTCGTCCCGACCCGCAGCTTTGTGG
Organism: Trichosurus vulpecula; assembly: GCF_011100635.1. Lineage (NCBI taxonomy): Eukaryota > Metazoa > Chordata > Mammalia > Diprotodontia > Phalangeridae > Trichosurus > Trichosurus vulpecula. The sequence goes on from NC_050581.1 coordinate 73,919,653, forward strand.
ACACTGGGCCCGAAAGTGACCCAGCTGACCACATTTAAAGCACCGACGGTCGGATCCGGAGTCCCGGGAGACCGCGAGGCGGTTCAAAGCCTCTACCAGGGCGTCATTTCTCACGGCCTCCTCTTTCAAGCGATCCCTCCGGTCCCGTTCTATGGCCGTCGCCAAGACTTCCATGGGACAGGGAGGAGCGAGGGACATCACCTTTTCTATCATTTGGTCCGGGGTGGCGTCGGGGGGCAAGGCCGCCAGAGCTGTCTTCGCCTCCCCCCGGAACCCCTCTCGGAGGATCTGCTTAATGATGAGTTCCCGGCCCGGCCCTGCAAACGTGCTGTCCACGTATCTCCGCACTCGCGTGGCAAACTCAAGTGCGCTCTCCCCTGGCTTCTGGCGCATATCGGCCAGGCCAGCTGGGGTTCCTGCAGAGGTACGCCCCAGCCTTTGCCATGCCTGTTGATGCACTACCCGCACATCCTCCAGCTCCTGGTTACTAAAAGTGGCCTGTACCCGGGGATCACTGTATTGTCCCCGGCCCAACAACAGGTCTACCCGCCCCGGGGGCCCCCCGGTGCGCGCTTGGAGCGCTCTAGCCTCCGATTCTTTGATAGCCTGGAACGCCGTGTAGTCCACAGGGCTCAGGACCCCCAACGCGAGGTCATCGAAATCACGCGGGGTCCAGACTGTGGAGACAGTCATATTAGAAAGAAGGCGCTGTGCCAACGGGGAAGCGGGGCCATTCTCCTGCACCGCCTGCTTAAATTCCCTAATGGTCTTCAGCGGCAGGGGCTGAAAAACTCGGGTACCATTATCCAGAAATAATGGAAATGCCTCAGAGATTTCTGAGTCCACCACCTCTCCGGACCGCATAGCTTCGCGGATCGCGCGAGGTATCAGAGGAAGGTACCCGCCTGATCTATCCCCCGGGCTGAGCCGCTCATAGCGGCTTTCGCTTTCGCCGTCAGAGTGGGGAAAAGAGGAAGTAGATCTGCGTTCCTGTTCTGGAGGGCGGGGCAGTGGGCGGCCCTCTGGCACACCACCCCTCCCTCGCGCCTCCCCTTCCCCGCAGGAGGGAATCGCCCGCGACTCCTCCCTCGGCCGGAAACCGGCGCCATCTTTGCTGGGTGCGCCCACCGCTCCAAAAAAATCGAACTGCGCCTGAAGCGTGGTAGCAGTTCTCCGAGACTAGTCTTTTCGTCTCTAAAAGGGGCCATTGTCCTGTATGTTCCGCCTGAGGCCGCTCATTTCCCGCCTCCTGCATATCCTCCCAAGGGTACAACGGGGGAGCAGAGGCCGCGGGCCTTGACCCAGTTACCACCACCTCAGTCAGATCAGTCTCTCCTCCCGGGCCCCCGCCGAGCGGCCGGGTCTCCGTCTGAGTCTCTGCCGTGCTGGTGTCCGGAGGAGGCCTGGGGTCGAGCAACCCCTTAATGGCGGCCATCAAGCCAAAGTCCTCCGGAAGAAGAAAACCCGGGCACTGTTTTTGATAAGACAGCATTTGCTGCTGTAAGACCGGAAAACGGTCCGGCTGAAACCCCGAGTGTATGAGCCACGGAGCCACCACCAGCAACTTTTCCACGAGCCGCTTTAGCTGCTCCGTGGAGGCGGACAACCCCCGTTTAGACAAAGCAGTTCTGACCTGTAAAGTTAATAAGTCCCGATCCTCTGGCCGCAGCAAAGGGAGGCTGCGCGCTTGCCCCATCTCCGGGCCTTTCCCCCGTTACCTGCACGGAGAAGCTGTCTGGTCCGCCCTAGTCGGGCTAGTCCCCCCTATCACCGGGGCTCTTCCGGAACTCTGCAACGGTCCAGCCGTCCTAGGCCGGTCCCTGTGCGGGCGCCAACCTGCCGCGTTCCCCCTAGGCCTCTTCCTGGGCCGGGGGTCGCGGGCAGTCCTCCCCGGGGGACCTCTTCTGCTCCTACACCGAGCCTTCGGTCGTCACCGGCCGGCCTGGCCTCCACCCAGACCGGAATTCACCAGACAGAACGCCAGAGGATCTCGCTCACGGTCTTTATTGGTACATCTTCCACGGCGACTGCTCGACTCCGACTCTGCTCTACTTCCCCTATCCCCGTACATTATATAACCTATTGCAGCCAATCCAGTGGCGAGAGCTATAACATTGCCTTATATGGACGGGCTTCATCCTAAGCCGGCACCGCCCAGCGATATACCCGGAAAAGCGTTATACCCGGAAAGCTGTAGTCCCTGCCCCACCCTCCACCCAGCCCTAAGCGGCGTCCCACCCCCACCCAAATCCCAACACTGTTTAACTCCCAGTTGTACATAAATGGGGAAACTGAGGCCCAGAGAGGTTTGTGGCTTGTCCAAGGTTGCCCAGCTAGTGAGCAGCAGGTGTTGGATTCATATCCAATGCTCTTTCTGTTCCCCCCCTCCCACCCCTACCACTACCTCTCTTGTTCACCAGTCAGTTATTGGTGCATGCTGAAACCTCTACTGTAGACTACATGTCCCGCAAAGGAAAGCCTTAATTGTCAATAACTCTCTTTCAGCTTCTTACCAGATGCCTCTGGCTTATCCAGAAACCTACAAGCCAGAGGGGTGAGGGTCTGGGAGTGGGAGATGAGGAATACAGAAGCAGATAATCTGAAAAACAGCAAGTAATCCATCAATAAATCCAGTCATTTATGACCAGAATGTTAGCTAGCCACATACTTTTGAGGTTGTGTGATGCTGGGGAAAGAAAGCTAGATTTAAAACCAGCGGACTTAGATTCAGACCCTAAGAGGCCCAGCTACTCACTTCAGGTGTGACCCTGGGCAGTCCTCTTCCCTTTAATCCTGAGTTCCGTCATCTGTAAAGCAATGAGGCTGGACAACATGATCTCTGCAGGCTCTTTCTAGTTCAAAATTCTTTTATCTCCAGCCTAGAAGGACTAGAATTTAAGAATACCTAGGAGTACCAAGCTGATTCAATCAGCACAGAGCTTTATTTTTAAGATTGATAAGCCAAAGAAAACAGAGATAATGGGATGATTTTTTTTTTATTTCAAAGTAAATTATAATATTTTTACATGGCTTGATGCACTCAGTTTTTCTAGTGCTAGTTACCACCCTGGCCCCATATCTAGCCCTGGCTAAAGTATTGACCACTGCACTGACTCATTGCCTTGGTGATGGAACTTGGCATTTATAAGTTCCCTCAGTCTCTTTCAAGTCCAAAAATTTTCTGTGGCCCATTTAGTTTGGGAAATGGATCCCCAGAGTGTTCTCCACAGGGCCCAGCCCAGGTTACTTTTGGTGATTAATAATGATGATAACTTATATTCATAGCACTTTGCAAAAATGTTTCCCTTATTAGAGCCCCATGAGATCCATGATAATGATAATAATGCAATGATGGGAATAACAGCATAGTAGCCATGCACAAGTGTACTGTGCTTTGAGGTTTACGAAGTTGTTTATTTTTCTTCAAGACAACTCTGTAAGGTAAAATAAGAACTTTAACTCATTTAAAGATGAGGAAACAGAATCAGAGACGTCAAATACCTTGCCTACGGTCTCTCAGCTAGTAAAGGGCAGAAGCACGAGTCAATCTCAGCTCTCCTCACCCTTTTTCTGTGTTCTTTCTCCTTTGTTAACCTACGTGTCAAAATAATGCTTATATTTATGTGGCATTTTATAGTTCCAAAATACTTGGGATGAATTTTGTGTGTATTCATATGTATATGTAAACATGAACATGCATATAATGTACATACACAATACACATGTATACATACAATGCATGCACACACACGCACGGCAACATACAATACATGTGTGTCCATAACATGCAGATACATGTGTGTTGTGTGTATGTGAATGCACAGCATGCACATATGCATGTGTGATTGTGTACATGTACATTAAACACATATAATGCATGTGTGCATATATGCATGCAATAGACACATGCAATGTGTATATATGCATACAAACATATATACATATATAATGTGTACATATACAGACACATATAATATATGTGTATACATATACATACACACATACGTGTGTGTATGTGTGTGTGTGTGTGTGTGTGTGTGTGTGTGTGTACTGAGTCACCAAGTTGTCCAAGGTCCTATTATTAATAAGTGTCAGGATCATAACTTGAACTTCTCTCTCCTGACTCCAGGACTTCTAGGCAATACTTTCTCTCATTTGTTAGGTGCCCAATAAATGTTTCTTGACTGGAATTGACTTGAATTAAGGTGAATTAAATTAAAGGCTACCTGCAGGGTTTGGTGAGGATTGAAGTGATGGACAAGTATCAGCTTTAAGGATCTGGATCTCTGCTTCCCTTCCCCATCAGGAAGCATTGCCACCTTTCTTGCTGGGTTCTTGGAATCCTGAACTAAGAAAACAAAAACTCCTTTATCAGAACTACCACTTAGGTAGAATTCAGAGCTTTCCTAGTATAATATACCTCTCTGGGGGCCTCAGCAGGATTAAAGAAAATATACAGTGAAACTCATTTACCTTAGTTTTTCAAAGGGCCCAGAAGTTTAAAGGAAACATCATTAGCTGGAAGAAACCCAGCACCAAATAAACCTCTAATGAGACTTTCTAATGTGAAAGTCAATATGAAGGAAAACACCAAATGTAGAAGCCACATATTGAGCTGGGCTCCCCAGGGATAATGTTTTCCTTGGTTATTCCTGGAGGAGGGGTGGAGAAGAGTCATGGGGAGTGGAAAGAGAAGCTGCCATATGAACTCTTAAAGAAGAGAGGATCCCAAAAGAGCTGAGTCACCACCACTCTTTGAAATGGCTCTGTAAGTAATGCAAATGCAGGGTTACTCTGACTTAAGTTATACAGAGTAAGCAAAACAAAGCAATTGGCAAGTAGACATGAAACAGTCTGGCTTTCAGATCATGGATTCAGTGATTTTGTAAGCCATCTGAGTGATGTAGCTTCAACTTAGATAGCCACTATTAGCACTATTTTTGTTACTATTCATGAGAGGTGGTGTTGCATAGCAAATAGAGAATTGTTCAAGACCTTCCTCTGGCATGTATTGGTTGGGTGATCCTGGTACAAGTCATGTAACTTCTTGGTGCTCTAAGCAACTCACCAAGACTGTAAATTATATGGAAGGTGCCAACCTGCATTGGTAGATGGAGTTTCCTCATCTCTGAGATCCCTGTGCTAAGGAAATCATATATCTAGTCCCCATCCCTTATCATTACCATCATTATCATTTCAGTGGGGGAAGGTCAGACCTATTTTGCTTAGCTTTAGTTAAGTCAGATAGGATAGTAGCAAAAGAAGAGAATAGTCTCAGGTGGTTCTATTCTTGACTCTTTCCAAGTGTCACACTTCTCTCCAAATGGTCACATTAATAACAAGTAGGATATCATTCATTTATCTGTATTATCATTTTGATAATAATAACTACTGTTGCTACCTGTGAACCTATATAGTGAAAAGGCTCCTTGCTTACTGATTGGCTACTGGTGGTTAATGTCTTGGCCATGTGAAGTTATGAAATAAAGAAAAATGTTTAAATGATTCTTGATCTTGGGTGGCCCTTTCTTCTTCCACAGTCATGGTGGGAAAGCAGAAAAGTGAGCAGAGGATTTTAGCATTATTTTAACTCTGGTTACTCTAAATGGGAAATGTTTGACCAAAGACTAATGAGTCATATACTACTGGATGAAATAAACTACGAGCATCTTGACTTTCCTACTATAGGAGAAAGCAGGAGACGTAAGGAAGTTGCAGTTAAATGGAAAGGTGGTCCACAGGTTCTTCCCAGACAGGCACATAAGGGACTTGGAAAAGCTGGTTTCATTGTATGTCAGAAACAACAAGCAATATTATCTTTTGGAACATTTGGTCCTCTGCCACAAAGGATAAAGGAGAAAAAAAATATGAAGGACTTGACAAGATATTCTAACCTAAATTAATTTTATCTTGAGTATGAAGTTATAGCCATGGTGAGGACAGTGAAAAATATATTGGAAAATATAATCCGGGACCAAGAAATGAAGGAGGCCAAAGTCTTAATGGTTATTGTGAAGTCTCAGGCACATGTATTTGCATACTAGCTTTATGATGCAAGTCAGATGCCATTGAATATGGCAAATATCAAACAAAATCACAAAAATAAGACCACTTAACAGTCCAGAATGTTTGGTTGTTGAGGTGGGAGTCATTTCAGAATCAGTTATCATGTGCAGTTACATTATTTAATAAAACTTTTTTAAATACTTGGTTGGTCTCATTTAGGAGGCTCTGCAATGTCCTTCAGCTAGATGACATTGGGACAATCAATATTCATTCACAAACAGGAAAATTTGGAGGACTTGGCCATCTTTAAGGGGAACACTTCTGCTGCCTATGTTCACTGCCCAACAAATTCCAAGAAAATGGCAGGCACTTTGAGGGACTATGGAATACCCTGTTTTATGCTTTGATAGAAAGCAGCTAGGCAAATAGTGTGTTGGACCTGAAGTCAGAAAGATCTGAGCTTTAGTCTGAGCTCAGGAACTTCCTGGTTGTGTGACTCTAGGCAAGTCCCTTAAATCCTGCCTGCCTCAGTTTCCCCATCTGCAAAATGGAATAATAGGAACACCTACCTTTTAGGATGATTGTGAGGATAAAATGAGATAATATAAACAGGCAGCATAATATAGTGGATAGAGTACTAGACTTGCAGTCAAGAAGACACTGGTTCAAATCCCACCTTAGACACCTAACAGTTGTGTGAAAATGGGCAAATCATTTAACTTCTGTATGCCTCAGTTTATTATCTCAAAATGAGTAATGAACACAGCTTTTGTTGTTGTTGTTGTTGTTGTGTTTATCAAGGAATCTTATAGAATCTTCATATGTTCATGGGAGATACCATGTTGGAGAAGAGCCCTTAAGGCTGCATTTTGCTCCACCAAACCAGTCTTTGGGAAGATGCTCTTTCCACATATGCAGGCTCTCCTGAATTCTATATTCTTACTGGATTCAGCTGAGAAAACAAGAGCATCTCATCCTTCTGTTACCATAAGGGCTTGGTGGGTGGGTGGGAGCTGCAGCTGACACCTAATTCCCTGTCCCAGGCCCTACTTCTCCCTTTGCCAGCAATGGACCCATCAGGATGCAGCTCCAGCCCCAAGCCCTCTCCAAGACTGTATTTGGAAACTTCATTGCCCTAGATTCCAATTCTATGCATGGAAGCATTACATACTTTATCCTGCTTCACCCAATCAGCTGAAGGAAAATAAAAACAGCCTTCAGCTATCATCAAACATCCAGACAGCAGACCTTTTGCCACCAGCAACCTGTCCTCAGACACCCCCACCCAACTAGAAGCTGAGCATGTAATTCCCACCACTCTGGGATGAGGCGATCAAAAGAATGCCTGAAAAGGGAATGTGAAAAAAATACTGAGGAAAAGAGAAGGAAAGAAAGGATATAATGTCTACTCAGGTAGACAGGATGCCAACGATGACAGAAAGACGAGAGAGTTGCTGAGCTCTTGTTTTGTGTTTGTTTTTTGCTGCCAAGGAGAACAGTCTTTAAATTGGAAAGAACAAAACAGAAATAGCTCATGGTAGTTGATACCCAAGATGAGTAAGGAGATAGTAAGTGTTTTTTATAATGAATTCAAGCCATCAGGCCAAAAAGAGCTCTATCCTTGGCTACTGAACGTCCTGGCCAATATGATTGCCGATCCATCTTCTGACATCTTTTTAAAAGATCACTCGGAACACGAGCAGGGCCACAGAACTGGAGTGGGGCAAGTATTGTGCCCATTTCCAAAAAGAGGAGAGGAAGGAGCCAACAAACATAAGGTCTAGAACTTGACTTCTCTTCCTGGCAAAATTCTAGAATGTATTATTGAAGGGATGGTTGATGAGTACAAATTCATATAACATGATGTAAGAGGGCTTTCTTTGTTCCAGGGCCAAGAAAATCAGAGGGCACAACAATTTAAGATACATATCCATTACCTCAGCAAAATAGAAGCAAATGAGAGGATTGGGAGCTCAGAGGTTGGCAGAGGAGATGGGGAAAGGAGGAGCTACAATGACAATAATCTAACTGCGATATGTCAAGTAGGCAGTGGGGTGCAGTAGAGACAGTGCTGTACACAGAGTCAGAGGACTTGGGTTCAAACCTCACTTTGAACACTCACTGTCACCCTCTCAACTATAGTTTCTTTAACTATAAAATCAGGGGATTGGACTACATCAGTGGTCCAACTCAAATAGAAATGGGGGCTACTAATCTGTACATAAGGATCCCTGCAGGATTACTTAGAAAACCACAAATTAACATTATCTATGTTTTATTGTATTCTTGTGTCGCTAAATATTTCCAATCATATTCTAATCTAGTTCCACTGACATTTGACCCTTCGGGATCAGATTACCTCTAAGGTCCCTTTAGTCTCTAAAACTGTGATCCCACAAAGAAATGCCCAACTTGCCCCACCTTGTTCTCTCTCAATATATGCTTCTTCTTTATCCTCTTTCTAGGTGGATTGGTCTCTCTCCTTCCTAGAGAGAGTAGGGGGAAGGGGAGAGAGGGAAAGAGCAAGAGAGAGGGGGAGGGAGAGAAGGGGAGAAAGAAGGTGAGGAAGGAGAACAAAGAGAGGGGGATAGGAAGGAGAGTTGGGGAAAAAGGGAGGGAGAGAGAGAGAGAGAGAGAGAGAGAGAGAGAGAGAGAGAGGGAGAAGGAGAGAGAGAGACTTATTATATACCAGGTACTAAGCGCTAAGTGTTGAGGATACAAATATAAATTAGAAAGTTCCTCCCCTCAAAGAGCTTACATTCTGGATTCTCATGGAGGAAGACAATGTATAAAAAGAAATTGAAAAAGGTGGGGTGGAACAAGTGGTGATGAAGGAAAGGATCCATAAGCAGAGGGCAACACATTTCTTGTCTTCAATCGTTAGTGCAGTCAGCCAAGCGATGGCTAGCAATCTCCTACCTCTTCTTCCCCATCTGTTGCCTTCCATTGAACTGACAGTCCCCTTTCCCTGCTCTCTCCTCACTCTCCTATTTCTCAGATTCATCTCTTTCCAACACTTCCCTGTCCTCTTCTGAGCTCCCATTACAATGCATATTCTGGAAGTACTATTCTGTATCATCATTCCATATTGTTGTATATTATTATCAAGCTCCCATTCATCCTAGACCTCTTCCTTTGATGCTTTTCTCTTCCTACACTTAAAAAACACCTGTTTTCTTCTGGAAGATATGACAGGCCTAGTCACCTTTTCCAGTGTTGGGTATTTTTAAAAATTTTAATTAATTTATTTATTTTTAGTTTTCAACATTCACTTCCCTAAGTTTTAAATTTTCTCCACCTCCCGTCTCTCTCCCCTTTCCAAAAGGGCATGCAATCTGATATAGGCTTTACACACACATTCTTATAAAACATATTTTCACATTAGTCATGTTGTATATAAGAATTAGAACGAATGGCAGAAACCATGAGAAAGAAAAAACAAAACAAAACAAAACAAAAAAAAGAGCAAATAATAAGGTTCGATCTGTATTCAGATTTTGTAGTTCTTTTTCTGGATGTCTTTTGGAGTTGTCTTAGGTCCTTGCATTGCTGAGAAGAGCTAAGTCTATCAAAGCCAACCATCGCACAATGTGGCTGTCCAGTATTGGGCATTCATCAATAATAATGATATGAAAGCAGAACAGACTAGTGTCTTGTCCTTCACATCTAGGCCAAAATTCTTAACCTTTTTAATGTCATGGATTTCTTTGGAGGTATGATGAAGCCTATGGACCCCTTCTCAGAAGAATGCTTCTAAAATAAAATACATATGATTACAAAGGAATGTAATTGTATTGGAATACAGCTACCATAATATTTTAGAAAGCCAAGTTCATGGAGCCCAGGTTAAAGACTCCTAGCTAAGAACCACTTTTGAGATTCACTCCATTTATGTCACCCTGTTCGTATTCTCGCTACTGTCATCTGCTGCCTTTGGGTAACTTTTCCACTGTTTTCAAGAAGTCTAGGACCTATTTCATAGTCTCCTCTCATCTGCAAACCATGTCTCCTTATACTCAGGAATTTCAATAAACAATGATTTCTCCTCAAAGTCTGGTGTCCCAGTTCATCAATGTTCTCTAATTTCATGACCTATGTCGTCTTTCCACTAAACCTACCCATAGGAATGGTCATACCCAATATAATTTGAGCGTTAGTAGGGACCCCTAGACCCCTCTCCTCTGACGGGTAGATTGAGTTCAATCTTGAGGGTTTCTCTATGATTCTTTGTCCCCAAACAGAAAATCTCTCTAGGGAATGCCAGAAATCATCTCCGCTTTCTCTAAGATCTTCTGCACCCTGCAAGTAGTGGACTTCCAAAGTATTAACAAAAAACAAGTTTTTTAAAAGTATGCAAAAAAGAAAGAAGGAATTAGCTTCTAAGAACCTTTATCAAAGTGCTAGTTTATCCTCCTACCACTACTTTGACATCCATTGAGCTCATCTTCCTGCCACCCCTAACTTTAATCTGAAATCACCAAACTCCCTGCCTAAATTCTCCACTTAGAGATGTCTTCCTAGCCTTCCAAGCTTACCATGTCCAAAACTAAATACATTACCTTTTCCCTAAAACATACTCCTCCTCCAAACTTCCCTGTTTCTGTCAATGGCATCATCATCCATCTAGTCATGCATATTTATAACCTTAAGGTCATCCTTGACCCTTCCCTCTTCCTCACCCCATATATCCAATCAGTTCACCAAATCTTGCCATATCTGCCTCTATTACATCTCATATCCAGTCCCTTTTCTCTCCTGATATAGCTACTTTGCTCATTCAGGTTTATATCTCCTCCTGCCTGGACTAATACAATGGCCTCTTAATTTGTCTTCCTGCTTCCTGTCTCTCCTTTTACTAATTCATTTTCTACTCAGCTGCCAAAATAATCTCCCTGAGGCCCAGTCTGATCTTGTAACTCTGTTGCTCAAAATTTATCTTGCTCACATGATAAAATACAAAATCATCAGTCTGGCATTTAAATCCCCCTACAATGTCTCCATCCTACCTTACCAGATTGATTTCATATTACCCTCCTTTGCACATCCTAATGCTCCATCTGACCAATAGCCACAAGTACTCTGAAACTGATCTCCTGCCTCCCACCTCCTTGTGTTTGCACTGACTGTTTCCCCCATGCATGAATTGCATTCCTTCCTCATCTTTACCTCTTAGAATCCTTAGCTGCCTTTGAGGCAGCTGAGGTGCCACCTACCATATAGAGCCTTTTCTGGGCCTTCTAACTGTTAGTGTTCTCTTCCTGTCAAATCACATTGTATATTCTTATCTGTTCACATGTGATATCCCTTTCCCAGCAAAATGAGCAGGGGCTTTTTTTCATGTTAGTCTTGTTTTTTACCAACCTAGCATGGCAGGTTGTATATAATTAGCATTTAAATGTTTGTGGAGTTGAAGTGTGGATGACGAGATGTAGATAAGATCTGCACTATTGGAGGGATTACCCACAACATCATGAGATCATAGATGTGTTGAAGATGGCAAAGCAGGGGTATTTCCCAAGTAAGGTATGTTGCTCATCTTTCATTTTGAAGAGGACCAGTGACGTCACGTGAAATGTCTTGACTTGCACACGAATTGGATTTAAGTGAAGCAGAGTTGCACAAAGTTGTCAGTCTCATTCTCTTTTCTAGAGTCATCGAAGTCCAGTGGTAAGACAAAAATCGAGATGACTTTTGATGGCCCAGGATGCAGTGGATGACCCTGGTGTCTTTGATGTCTGGCCAAGCTCTAGGCACTCTACAACATCTACTTTCATCTGCCCTTAAGACCATTGGAACAAATCTTTCTTGCCCACCCATTGCACCAGAAGAAGTCTTCACATGCTTTGGATAGACATCCCCCTAACTCACCGACACCTCAACGTGGTTTAACCCATCTGCTGAGGTGATTTTACCACTATGGGGCCATTGTACAAGCTACATGCTGCAGCTTCTTGGAGCCACAGGAGAGTTAGTTAATAGGTAGACACCAGAGGTAGATGAGCGGCCCTGAAGTAACGGTATATGGAAAGCCATGATCTCTGAAGAATCAAGTGATCCAAAGGTAATTAGAGTGACGTATCCTAGACGTGAGCAATATATTCCCAATCATAACTTCTACTTGAGAAGCAGTATGAAAGATATCATCATGAATATATAATTTTCAAAGGATCATAGATTTAGAGCTGGATGGGACCTCGGTTACTGAGTCCAACCTTCTCAACTTTACAGATGAGAAAATTAAAGGCCATAGAGGTGAGGTGACTTACTTAACATCATCAAAGTACTATCATAGCCAACATTTGAACCCAGGTCCTCTGACTCCAAAGCCATTGTTTTTCCCGCTCCACCACACTGCCTCTAAAAAGATGGATCACTCACATCGGGGGAGCGAAGAATAGCTAGCCCTTGAGAGTAAGGAATAGCCAGCCCTATATGGAGAATTTAGGGAATGATAAGCATAAGAATCATGAAATGAGTTGAGCTCTACTCAATCTGATGAGCCTGCAGAATCATTGAAATAAATATAGCTTCTAGCCATCCACTCAGCCAGCTTGCCATCGTCCCTCTACTCATCTGGAACAAGCACCCTCCAAATTAGATCCCTGTCCCTCCTTAGAATTATCCTCTCAGCTTTGCAACTCCACTCTGGGGCTGAGCTGTCCTGATTGGTAGGTGAGTGAGTGAATGAATGAGTCCATCCAACTTACTGTATCTAATCAATTCACCGAACTCACTCTATCAGACATCTCCCCTAGGCACTTTGCCATACGTGGGTGAATAGCATCCCTTAGCTTTTCCCAACCTAACCTTTCCCTCTCCATTATCAACCTATTACTCTAAGATCAGTTATCAAGTCAATACTCCCATTGCTTCTGGAAAGGGGATGACAATAGCCACTTATAGCATCACTTATCCCAGGACAAAACTCTCCTGGTAACTACTTTCCTATATGTATTGCCTCCCACTATTAGAGCTTAAGCTCTTTAAGAGCAGAGACTGTCTTCATTTTTGTATTTGTGTCCTCACAGTAAATGTTTTTAATCAGTTGTTTTTCATTAATTTAGTTTACAAAGAACTGTTATAACACTACTATGAAACTATGAACATAGTCTGTCCTCCTGACTCTCTGTCCATCATTCTTTCTAATTCACTACACTCACACATGATATTTGAATTACTTCCCCTCTGGGAGCCTCAATTTCCCACTCAGAAGAATGAGAATTTGACTAGGGTCCCTCCTAGCTCTAGTAGTTTAGTATAGTGCAAAGCTGGGAGACTTGGGACTGAATCCCAGCTCTGACCTTTCCTCATTGTGTGATTAGCCAACTTCACCTTTCTGGGACCTAGTCTTCCCATTTATCAAATGGGTTTATTCATAAGTTGCATTTATAATATGCTTTAAAGTTTGCAAAGCACTTCACAGAAGAACTTCACTTCATTATGTCACTTGATCTTCACAACAATCCTGTTAACTTACAGATGAGGGAAGTAAGACTGAGAAAAGTTAATTGACTGACTTACTTCCACTTCCTACTTCACAAAGATGTGGTGGAAAAATACCAAAGCCATGGCAAACTTTAAAGTACTAGGGAAATGGGTGCCATTATGATCATGAAATAAAAATCAAGCAGCCCCCACACACTGACAGGTCTTTAAAGAATTCTAAGTGTTTCACATCAAAAACTAATCTAAAAAAAATTCCAGCAGACAGAAGAACAGATAATTTCCTTCCACTTTTTTAATGCCCCACATTTGAACAGTACATTTGCCTTATGAAAACAGGTAGGGAAAGATTAGCTAAGAACAGTTTTGCATAAAGGTGCTATTTCCCAACTTGGAGTCATCACAGGAGATCACGTTTAATCAGATCTAATTTTGCCCTATTAATGCACTTGTTGGGTGACAGAATTGGCATCCACAGATAACAGGCACCACTCTAGAAGTTTTCCTGTCATTAGCAAAAAGGACAATACCTAGCCAGAGAATCCTGCCTTCTGCCTGAGAATCTTTCTCCCCAGAAGGGCACACAATTCACCCACCTCCAGCTGGTTTACCTAACCTTCTAAAGATCAACTCTCTTGTCAACCACAAGTCTTTCTGACACAAGTTTTCTACGAAAGCCACTTTAAGATTTTCTTCAAAAAATATTTTCTTTCTTTTATTCAATTCTAAAAGTGTACAAATCATGGAAGATTATTTAATCTGTGGCCAAGCAGCTTATTTCATATTTGAATTGTTTTATTGATATTATGATGAGTTTATTTTATTTTTAATTGTTTTTTAATGTTCTTTTTATTCAATTTTGCATTCCAAATTTTTTCTTCACTCTCACCCCTCCCCCACCCTCTGAGAAGGCAAGCAATATATCGATTATACATGTGAAATCATATAAAACATATTTCCATATCAGCCATATCACACAAAAGATGAAAAATAAAAGAAGCAAGAAAATTATGCTTCAACTTGTACTTAGAGGTTATCAGTCATCTCTCTAGAGGTGGATGGCATTTTCATCAATTTGTATTGATTGGAGTAGCCAAATCATTTCAATGTCATTGATCATCATTGCAATATTGCTGTTACTGTGATCTCTTCATTCTTCTCACTTTGCATCAGTTCATATAGGTCTTCCCATGTTCCTTTTTGTTTTCTAAAACCACCCCTCCCTTGTCATTTCCTATATCACAGTACTCTGTCGCAATCATATGCCACAATTTGTTCAACCATTCTCCAGTTGATGAGCATCCTCTCAATTTCCAATTCTTTGCCACCACAAAAAAGCTTCTATAAATATTTTTATATGTCCATTTCTTTTTCCCCTGATCTCTTTGGGTTATAGACTTAGTAACAGTATTGCTTGTTCAAAGGATATGCTTAGTTTTATAGCCCTTTGGGCATAGTTCCAAATCATACTCCAGAATAGTTGAACGACTTCACAACTATACCAACAGTTCATTTTCCCTTATTCTCTCTGGGATTTGTCATTTATGATAGGCATAAGGTGGTATCTTAGAGCTATTTAATTTACATTTCTCTCATCAATAGTGATTTAGAGCATTTTTTTCATATGATTATGTAGGCAACTTTGATTTTACCTTCTGAAAACTTCCTGTTCATATCCTTTTACCATTTATCAATAGGGAAATGACTTTTACATAGATAGATAAATAGATAGATAGATATAGTGTGTATTTGTGTATATAAATTTGACTCAGTTTACTATATGTTTGAGAAAAGAGGCCTTTATCAGAGAAATTTAATATAAAAATTTTGATATTACTTCATTCTCTGTGGTACCTATTAGCAAAATGTAATTTCCTTGATTATCTCTTTTAATTAGGTATATTTTTGCTTTTACTTCATCTGAGGTCATGATTGCTACCCCTTCCTTTGTTACTTTGATTGAAACATAATTGATTCTGTTCTAGCCTCTTATTTAACTCTATTTCTAATTCAAGTGTATTTCTTGTAAACAACATATTGTCGAATTCTAGTTTCTAATCCAGTCTACTAACTGCTTTCATTTCATGGGTGAGCTCATCCCATTCATGTTCACAGTTATGATTATTAATTGTGAATTTCCCTCCATTATATTTTCTTTTGTTTATCCTTCTCTTTCTCTTCTTATCCAGTCCTTTCTCAAAAGTCTGGTTTGCTTTTCACAATTACCTCCCTTAACCAGCTATCCCTTTTGTCATCTCCCATCCATCTACCCCTTTCACTTATTGCCTTCCCCTCCTATTTTCCAGTTTGACAAGATTGATTTCTATATCCACACGAGTGTGTCTATATATTCTTCCCTCTTTGAATCAATTCCATCATTTCAATTGTTTTTTTGTTTCTTTTGTTGTTGTTTCTGTTGGTGTTTGTTCATTTGTCTAGTCTATTTCTTGACTTTGAACTTCATGTTAAAGTTGGGCTCTGCTCACCTGGGAGAGGGCAGGCACTATCTGAAGCTTCAATCTTTTTTTGTGCTGCTCTTTTCAGATCTAATTCTGGGGTTCTACAAGTTTTTCAGTGTTTCCAAGGTGGTGTGATCGGGGAGAGGGGTAATTATTGCTCTCCTGGTCTATACTCTTACCTTTATTCAAGAAGGGGCCTTGCTGCCCTGCAGCCACAAGTGCTCCTCTCCACCCTGTAACTGCGACCCAGAACTATAAATGGTCAGTAGAGTTGCCAATTAGTGCTACCTGCACCCAGTGTCAGCAAAAAGTCCCCCTGTAATCTCTTTTTGACCAGTTGTCTGACCCCCTTACTATTTCTAGGCTGAGAGCTCCTGAAGTCACTGCTGAGGCTGTCAGCAAGGCCTCCAAGGCCCACCCCTGTAGCTGCTGCTACTTGTGCTTTTGGTCAGCCATCACCCGGTGTCACAGACCCTTTCTGCTGATCCCCTTAATAAAAGGATTTGTTCTGCGAAGTTTGGATGTAGTCAAAGGGCTGCACTAGAGGGCCACATGTGGCCTCGAGGCCACAGGTTCCCCACCCCTGATCTAGTCCTAGAAGGGACCTTAGAGGTCATCTAGTCCAACCCTTTCCTTTTACATATGAGAAAACTCAGGTCCTCTGACTCCATTGTAAATACTCTTTCTAATATATCATGTTGCTTCTGATTCATTTCAATTCAACATTGATCATGAATGTGGTGGGAACTATTCTTATGGTCATGCTATGTGGTTAGAAGCACAGTTCAGGTAGCCCTTCTTCCAGGAAGCTTTTCCTGATTTCTTCAGTTTATCTGTTTCTCCCACTCTTGAAATTATTTTCTTAATTCTTGGTATTTTATCATTTGTGTACATGTTGTATTACCTCCTCCTGTTCCAGAAGAGTGAAACTCCTTAAAGGCTGATATTATTCCATTTCTTTAGTCCCAGTACTTTGTACATAGTTGGCAAATAGCAAATGTCTGAATCGATTTGAATCATGGAATACAGTAATTTCTGAACAACCAAAATTGTAGCTCACCCAGAGGGCAATGGAGAGGTGCATGATAGGTGGGTACCAAAGACCAACACATTATCAGCCCAGAATTACACAATAATAATAACAACAATAATATTTATATAGCACTCATGTTTCAGGCACTGTGCCAGGGACTTTATAATTATCATCTCATTTGATCCTCATGACAGCCCTAAGAGGTAGGAGCTATTGCTGTCATTCCCATTTTACAGATGAGAAAATTGAGGCAAACAGAGAATAAATCACTTCCCCAGGGTCACCTTGCTAGTACATGACTGAGTTGAGATCTGAAGTCAGGTCATCCTGACTCCAAATTTGCTGTTCTATCTATTGTTCTCTCAGAGAGATGCGTGACTAGAAAAGGAAAACCCAATGTGAGGTGAGAGTGATACATCACTAAAGAAGAGTTTATTGGTAGCAACACAACATATTATTATGATCCAGGTAGTCCGAGCCATGCATTTTTACCTAATTTCTTTCCCTCTTTTAGTCTTTTCTGGCTACCGTTATTTCCACATTTTAAAAAAAAAACACATAGTAGAGTAGAGGGACATTCAGGATAAAGAAACAGAAACAGATGGCAGGAGAAACAGAGGGAGAGAGCACAAGTAGAAACACACACTCACAGATGCATCTTAGTGCTTTCCATCTTATTTAAGAGAAATGTATATACAAACACACCAGAAGCTGGCAGGGTCATTACAATCAGCATTCGGAGAAGAGGAGACATCTTACAAACCAAAACTCATTTATGAGGCAGGAAGATTTCACTGAGGAGACAGCACAAGGAACCAGGATCCTGCTTGTGGACTCCCCTTCAAAAAGTCATCAGTCATTTGTAGAGCTTCTGTTATACACAAGGCCTTGTGCTGGACAGGGTGCTGGAGAAGAAAGACAGAAATGAAACACTTATCTCTCCCACCCCAGAAGCTTTCATTCTACTGGGCTAGGGGAGGGAGAGGACTGTGGAGAGTAACTAGACACAAGTATAGTACAAAGGAGAAGGTACTTGAGAATTAACAACTGTGGGGTGGGGTGCTGGATAGCTCCTGAGAGGAAGTGATGCCTGAGGTCAAGGATCCTGAGAGTAGGAAATGGAGGTGATGATTTCAGTAGTTTGTAACTGTCCCTGACTGCAAGAGATACCCTATAAAGGAGTCATTATCTTGGATCTGTGGAGGACTTTAGAAGTTGCCTAGTCAAACCTCAGTTTTAAAAGAAGGAAAGTAGAGTCCAAAGAGGGAAATGATTTGACCAATGTCACAAAGCTAGAAAACAGCAAAGCTGGTATTTGAATCTTTCCAAAATATAGATCCATTTATATCACTCCCCTCCTCAAAACCTTTGAATGGCTCACTGTTGCAAGAAGACAATATCCAAGTTCCTTACTCTGAGATTTAAATCCACAATTTATCTCTAACCTTCTTTTCCAGCCTTATTCCCCCTTTTCTTCCCATGGATGCTATGATCTAGCCAAAATGAACCGGTTACCATTTCCTGATCACATCCTGTTCATCCTCATCTTTGCACATTTTCTTATAGCATTTGCTATTCCTGGAATGGACTCCCTTCCATTTCCATCACTTCTTCTCTACTCCTAACCCCTAACATCTTAAACTGGATGTCCCATAGATATCTTAAACTCAACATGTCTAAATTGATCCCCCCCCAAAAAAACCTCCCCTCTTCCTAACTTCCCTATTGTTGTTGAAAGTACCACTATCCTTCCAGTCAACAAGACTTACAATCTAGGTGTCATGTTCAACTTCTTACTCTAACTCTCTGCATCCAATCTCTTATCAAGTTTGTCTGTTTTATCTTTTTAAATCTCTTGTGTATGCCTCCCAGAGGTGTATGGGATTCAAGAAGGAGTAGCACCTATGGTGTAAGGGCTTCCTGAGAGCCCTTTTCAGGGCCACTCATCTACCTTTGGTGCCCACTCTCACCCAACTATCACCTGTGGCTCCAAGAACTGTAGCATATTCAGTGGCCACACCCTGGTAAACCATTTCAGCAGACAGGTTAACCAGGTGGAGAGTAACTGATAGTTTTCAAACCTGTCAATGAGTTAGGGGGGTTTCTACCCCAAGCATGTGAAGATTTCCCCAGATGGAATGATGGATGAGAACAATTTATTTCAACAGCCATGAAGGTTGCTGAAGTAGGTACTATGGAGTATTTAGAGCTTAGTCAGGCATCAAAGACTCCGAGGTCATCCACTGCATACTAGAACGTTGGCAGTCATCTCAACTTTTCTCCTTCCACTGGACTCTTCTCAGGAAGAGAAAGTGAGTCTGACAACTTTGTGCAACTCTGCCTCACTGAAACCCAAGTTACTCGTAAGTCAGGACATAACCCCATGGTGTCATTGATCCTTTTTGAAAAGGAAGGATGAATGACAATATGCCCCCTTCTTTCCTCTGACCTTGCCACCACCTTGTTCTAGCTTCTCATAACCTCAGACCTAGCCTATTGTAATAGCCTGCTGGTTGATCTCCTTGCCTCAATCTCTCCCCACTCCAGTCTATTCTCCACTTAGTTGTCAAATTGATCTTCCTAAAGCACAGGTCTGACCATGCTACCTTCCCTAGTCAATAAGCTCCTATGGCTACCTACCACCTCCAGGATCAAATATAAAATCCTCTGTTTCACTTTCAAAAACTTTTATGACCCCTTTTACTTTCCAGTCTTCTTACACTTTACTGCCACACCCTTTATGACCCAGTGACATTGGCCTCTTTGTTGTTCCTTGCACAAGGTACTCCATATCCCGACTCTGTGCCTTTTTGCTGGCTGTCCTGAACTCACTCCCTCTTTATCTCCACTGCCTGGTGTCCCTGGCTTCCTAAAATCCCACCTTGAATAAGGAAATCTTACCTAAATCTCCTTAATGCTTTCCCTCTGTTGATTGTCCCCAATTTATCCTGCACACGCATACACACAAACACACACACATATCTATCCTGCTTGCACATAGTGGTTTTCATTTTGTTTCCCCTATTTGACTGTAAGCTCTTTGAGGAAATGGACTATTTTCATCTGTCTTTGTATCCCTAGGGCTTAGCACTGTATCTGGCACATAGTAGGTATCTAATAAATGTTTGTTGACTGATTGGCTGACTGCATGAAGCCTTCCTTGATATCCTAAGTTGAAATTGATCTTTATCTCATCTGATCTCACAGCACTTTGAACTTCTCTTAGGTATCTAGGCTATTCCAAATAATCTTTTGTTTACCTGTGTTTTATCACCACAAGCAGACCATGAATTTCTTTAAGATGAGGCACAAGGTTTTATGCAATTGATAGCTATTCCAGTGCTCATCACAGTGTTTTGTAACCAGGCCCAAGAATTTAATAAAAGCTTATTGAATAGTTGAATGAAAGAGCTAACATATTCTTTAGTTTCTTTTGTTATACCGCACAGCGAGCAAAACACGTCACAGAGTATAAGTTTTAATTGGAGAATTTATTAGCCAGCAGCCGTCCAGGGCACAAGCAACCCAAATGAAAGTGGCCCCAAACAGAGCTCAGGGGAGACTTTTATATTAATGGTTGAGCAAGCAAAAGGGTATAGAAGCAGAGGTTCAGTGGTTAGACATTTTTCTTAACTGTATGGGTCATTGCTCAAGGGTTGGGCACAAGGAACAGGGATATTAGCAAATGTCCATCTTTGCATAACCTTATCCTTTTTAGCTGACAGGAACAGGTCTCGAGGGGCCCCTCGAGGCCTAACTGCATTCATGTTGCCTTATTATTTTACTGTTTGGGGGCAGGGGCCTTGAGGGACATACCCTTAATAGGACTTGTCTGTTCACTTTGGGTGTGGGTCAGTTCCTTGTTCCTAAAGCCTTAGTCTTGAGACAGGGTCTTGTGCTAATTCAGGTTGAAGCAAGTGGGTGGGGGTCCCTTGGGGGATTACAGGAATGTGTGGCAAGGCATTTTCTTCTTGGTACATGGATGTGTGCTGTAATGCAGGGAGGGGTCAACAACTGTCCTGAAACAGGGTTCTTTATTATAGATCTAAACTGCAATCTTAATTCCAAGTATCACACTTTCCTGGTATAGTTAGAGGAGACAGTTTTCTCAGGTTTCATGGTGCAATAAATGGAACCCTGAATTGGGTGCCAGAGAATGGAGGTTCATGTTTCAGCCCTGCTATAACTTGAGTGACCTTGGATAAATCTCTGCCCTTCTTTTGATAGTGACTTATCTAAGTAATTCCAGTGACTTTATTTGTCAATATCCCAATCTATAACATGGGTAGGATGGCCTAGATGATCTCTCAGCTGCCCCAGCTCTAATAGACTATGATTAAGTGATCATGATACCTCCTTCATATCTGTAGAACAGAACCAGACTAACCCACTATATTTTTCAGAATCTTTATGTAAGCAGAGTCTTGAAACATTTAACTTTTCTTTGAGGCATGGTCACTCCCAGGAAAATGATTTCTGTTTCTGAATCCTTTCATCCAATTGCCATTTGGTAAAAATCCTTTGAAGCCAGAATCCTATAAACAAGAGGTCAAGACTTGGCCAAGAACAAACAAATTCAGATGTACAAATGTTCATTCACTTGGAAAAGTCAACCACTTGCTATTTAAGTGGAATGCGAACTTGAAAGATGAAACAAAAAAAAATTATCCACTATTTTTCGAGAAAAATTCTGGTTTTTCTTCCAAAAAGGAAGAGCATTTGGAACCACCAGGTTCCCTGTTAAATGATGTCAGGCCTTTGGCTAGAGCCTTCATTTCCCATACTTGTGCTGAATGAGACATGGAGTCCTTATCTCTGTGGAAAATGGAAAGACCATAGGTGTGGTTTTACTTTTACTGTGGTCAGCCTGGCTCCTGATGCAGTTTCTCATCTTTGTTTCTAATGCCTAGACCATGAGTAGAGGCCCTGACTTCCGTGCACAACCCCTGGGACCATGTGTGGGTACTTGTAACACTCTAAGTCTCTTGCCTACACCTAATTCTGAGATGCCAAATGGCCTCAGTGAACTTATAAGACAGTCAGGAACCCAGAGAAGTGACCTATTAACCTGTTATGTATGCTGAGTGTTTTTCCTACTAGTGAGCATCCTTTTCTAGTGGCGAGAAACTGGAAATAAGGAGCAACCCAAATAACAGCTCTAGATTGAGACTGACCACATCTTTCATCATTGCTTACTTCCCCCATTCTGGGAAATAATTTGTGTGGCTCCTAGACTAGCATAAACCTTCACCTACACCCATGAACATTTCTATGCATCATCATGATGACTCTAAGGGAAGAGAGTCAGGACCAAACCACATACATACTATTGCTCTACTACCACATTACTCCAAATCTTCATGGGGAAAACAAGTACTAAAGGGGTTAAGTGACTTGTTCACTCTAGTGATCTCTTCAGTTCAGTTCATCTCATTCCAGAACCAGTACATTGCCCCTTGTGGTGCCCCATGTGACCTCTGGTACTTGAGTTCAACCAGACTGGTCATTTTCTGTTCCTGATTCAAACGCTGTTTCAAAATCAGGCCTCATTTCCTGGGATAAAAGTCTTGGAAGCAAACATATATGGTATCCAGGCCTCACTTTAGTGCCCAAACACACGGTACTCTAGTACTTGATCAATAACCTTTCTGTGTGTTCATGAGTTGGTATTATTTTCCCTTGTTGTTGTAGCCATCCACTATGCTATGGAACACAAATTGCAGGTTCTAGAGAAGAAGGAACTTTCTCTCTCCACCTGTTTTTCTAGAACCTAGAAGTAGATTCTCATTACGCATGTACCTTCTGAGGATTTCTCCATATCCCCTCCACATATCATAAGATCATAGTCTATGGAGTAAGGAGGAACATTAGACATTACTTAGGTCAATGATGTCAAACACAGAAATAGGGGCCACTAAACCATATGTAAGCATACCTGCAGGCTACACTTTTGCTTAGAAGTATCAGAGCCCAGAGTAGAAAATACCACCTCCTTAGCATAGTGAGCTGGGATTAGGGTTTTCTTTTCCTTTATTTCTTCCCTTTTTCTTCCCTTCTTTTTCTCTCTTCTTCCTCTTTTCAGTCCACCCATATAAAATCTTGGTTGAAAGCAACAAGATATTCTCTTTTCAGGAGAACCAGATCAAGGGACTTGCCATTGGACTGGGGTTCTCTGTGGGAAGAAGGAAGCTTTAAACACATACATACCCTAGACTGTGTTTCTAAGAATTTCCCAAGGATGATTCGTTTTTGCCAGCCAACGGGCCAGTCAGATTCCAACTGCAGCCAATAGAGTCCCTATAGCTGCTGCAGCCTTGAATAATTGGAAATTGACCCTGGAGATAGTGACTTTCTCAGAATTCGAATTTCTCCTTCAAGATGTGCCTCTCTCTCAACAAGAAAAAAAAACCTGCTTTCTCCCAGATCGCAGGCAGCAACCCAGGATTCTTTTCTGATCACTTGTGCCAGCTTTTTGTCCAAGTCATTAGGGCTAAAGGACATGCTTCAGAGACACGGGAAACAATATCAACTAATTAGGCTCTTACCCATTCTGCCATCCAGGGTCAGAGAGCTCATTTTAGCAAAAAATACCAAACAAGCATGTTTCCAGGATTTGCTGGAAGAAGTATTTGTGTGAGAGAGACATGGCAATAAAGCCTTAGAGATTTACCTAGATTTTAGCAAAGCATTTGATAAAGCTTCTCATGCTATCCTTATGGGGAGGAGGGGGATGGAGAAATATGGGTTAGATGATGGAATGACTTTGGAACTGGTTTAATGGCCAGACCCCAGAAATAAATGGTTCAAGACTTGAAAGGTCTCCAGTGAAATGCTCAAGGAAAGATCTGTCTTTGACTCTGGATTTTTTTTTTTATGATTTCAACCAATCAATCAAAAATACTCATTAAATGCCTACTATGTGCCAAGTACTGTGCTAAATGCTGTGTTAATCAGTGACTTGAATAAACACATAGATGACATGCTTATCGAATTTGTAGATGACTTAAAGCTAGGTGGGAGTACTAACACATTGGAGAATGAATGAATGAATGGATAAATTTTTTTAAAAAACCATTTATTTAGCACTTTATTATGTGCCAATGTGCTAAATATTGGGGGTAGAAATACAAAATAATGAGACAGTCTGTCTGATATAGGAATTTATATTCTAATAGGAGAGGACAAAGCACATAGGGGAGTGGTGGCCAGGGAAAGTGGTTTCAGTCTGGGGAGTCTCAAAGATAGTGAATTGATATACAGGATAGCGAATTGGTATGCCCTTTCCAAAAACAATCATAGTGTTGTCACTGTGTCACTCACTGTGCTCAGAGCAAAAGGTAGAATTGGTGGGAGAAGTGACGCAGGGAGAGGATAATGTATCTAATATGAGGATGAATGCATGGGCTCTTAAGCATAATGTGGCCTAGGACCAGCTAGATATAGAGGTCTAGGCAAGGATGTATTCACTCAGGATGAACTATCCCCAGAGTAAGAACTCAGAAACTGAGTAGATTAGCTTCCCCAGGGACATTGCCCAGGGCATGGATTCTGGAGGTCTGATGGACAAGGTGCTGAGCTAGGTTGGGGAAGTAGGAGACAGGGAGGAAGGGCAGATGACCAGATGAGCTAGTCAATGGCTAGATGGGACATGAAACATAGGTCTGATATGAGGGCCAGCTATGAAGATATAGGGGGCTAGGCAAGTTTGCATGCATTCAGGACAATATTTACAAAGCTGACTATTCAAATCACCAGGGACTAGTGCCATGGATTCTGCAGGTCCAAAGCACAGGGTTTGGGTCCCCATGGTGAGAAGGGTGGCAGTGGCAGCAGGGTCCATAGGAAGGATAACAAAATCAGGGTCCCAAAAACGTCAAGACATGACCCTAGAACATTAGGCCAAATCTAATAAGATACAGTGTCACTGAGATAGAAAAAAAAAAACTTTTGCAATTGTTTTTTTTTTAATTTGATTTTTTATGTTTTAGTTTACCACACTTAGTTTTACATGGTCTTGAGTTTCAAATTTCTTCCCTTCCCTTCCCTCCCTTTTCCCCTCCAAGAGGGCTTGCAATCCAATATAGATTCTACATAGACCTTTGCATTAAACTTATTTACACAGTAGTCAAGTTGCAAAGCAGAACTATGACCAATGGAATGAATCATGACAGAGAAGAAACAAAACCAAAAAAAAAAAGGAAAAAAAGAGAGCTAATAGTTCATTTCAATCTTCATTCAGACTCCACAGTTCTTTCTCTGGATGTAGATAGATTTTTCCATCATGAGTTCTTTGGAGTTGTCTTTGAGCCTTGTATTACTGAGGAGAGCCAAGTCTATCAAAGTTAGTCATCACAGAATCAATATGTCTGTGGATGTGTATAATGTTCTCCTGGTTCTGCTCCTCTCACTCAGCATCAGATCATACAGGTCTTTCCAGGTTACTATGAAGTCTGTATCTTCCCCATTTCTTATAGTATTCCATTACATTCATATGCCATAACTTGTTCAACAATTCTCCGATTGAGGGGCATCCCCTTAATTTCCAATTTTTTGCCACCACCAAAAGAGCAGCTATAAATATTTTTGCACATACAGGTCCCTTTCCCACTTGTGTGATCTGTTTGGGATACAGCCCTAGGAGTGGTATTGGTGGGTCAAAGGGTATGCACATTTTTATAGCCCTTGGGGCATAGTTCCAAATTGCTGTCCAAAATGGCTGGATCTGTTCACAACTCCACCAACAATGTATCAATGTTCCAATTTTCTCACATCCCCTCTAGCATTTATCATTTTCCTGTTTTGTCATGTTAGCCAATGAATCTAACAGGAGATATGTGGTGCCTAAGAGTTGTTTTGATTTGCATTTCTCTAATCGATAGTGATTTAGAGCATTTTTCATATGCCTATAGATATCTTTAATTTCTTCCTCTGAAAATTGCCTGTTCATATCCTTTGACCATTTCTCAATTGGGGAATGACTTCTTTCCTATAAATTTGGCTCAGTTCCCTGTATATTTTAGATATGAGGCCTTTTATCAGAGACATTGGTTATAAAGATTTTCTCCCAATTTTCTGCTTCCCTCCTAATCTTTGTTGCATTGGACTTGTTTATACAAAAACTTTTCAGTTTAGCATAATCAAAATTATTCATTTTGCATTTTGTAATGCTCTCTATCTCTTGTTGGATCATGAATTCTTCTCTTTCCCATAAATCTGAGAGGTAAACTATTCCTTGCTCTCCCAAATTGCTTAAAGTATCAGCCTTTACTCCTAAATCATGTACCCATTTTGACTTTATTTTGGTATATGGTATAAGATATGGGTCTATGCCCAGTTTCCGCCATACTAATTTCCAATTTTCCCAGCAGTTTTTGTGAAATACTGAATTCTTAGCCCAGAGGCTGGATTCTTTGGGTTTATCAAGGAGTAGATTGCTATAGTTGTTGACTTCTCCATCTTGTGTATCTATCCTATTCCACTGATCCACAACTCTGTTTCTTAGCCAGTACCAGGTAGTTTTGATGACTGCTGCTTTATAGTACAGTTTCATATCTGGTATGGCTAGGCCACCTTCCCTAGCATTTCTTTTCATTAATACCCTAGATATTCTAGACCTCTTGTTCTTCCAGATGAATTTTGTTATTATTTTATCCAGCTCTGTAAAACAATTTTTTGGTAGTTCGATTGGTATGGCACTGAATAAGTAAATTAATTTAGGTAAAATTGTCATTTTTATTATATTAGTTCAGCCTAACCATGAGCAACTGATGTTATTCCATTTAATTAGATCTGACTTTATTTGCATGAGAACTGTTTCATAATTTCGTTCATACAGGCCCTTGGAATGTCTTGGCAGGTAGACTCCCAAATACTTTATAGTGTCTATAGTAACTTTAAATGGAATTTCTCTTTCTGTATCTTGCTGTTGCACTTTGTTAGTAATGTATAGGAATACTTAGGATTTATGTGGGTTTATTTTATATCCTGCAACTTTGCTAAAGTTGTCTGTTATTTCAAGTAGTGTTTTACTTGAATCTCTAGGATTCTCTAAGCAAATCATCATATCATATGCAAAAAGTGACAATTTAGTTTCTTCTTTGCCTATTCTAATTCCTTCAATTTCTTTTTCTCCTCTTATTGCTGCAGCTAACGTTTCTAGTACCAAATTAAATAATAGGGGTGATAACGAACATCCTTGTTTCACCCCTGATCTTATTGGGAATGCATCTAGCTTATCCTCATTACATATAATGCTTGCTAATGGTTTAAGGCAAATGCTATCTATAATTTTAAGGAAGACTCCATTTATTCCTATGCTTTCTAGAGTTTTTAATAGGAATCACTGTTGTATCTTGTCAAAAGCCTTTTCTGCATCTAGTGAGATAATCATGTGGTTTCTGCTAGTTTTGTTATTGATATGATCAATTATGCTGACAGTTTTCCTGGTATTGAACCCCCATTGCATTCCTGGAATAAATCCTACCAGGTCATAGTGTATTATTCTCCTAATAAGTTGCTGCAATCTTTTTGCTAATATTTTATTTAAAATTTTTGAATCAATATTCAATAGGGAAATTGGTCTATAATTTTCTTTCTCTGTTTTGACTCTTCCTGGTTTAGGTATTAGTACCATATTTGTGTCATAAAAAGAATTTGGTAGGACTCCTTAACCAATTTTCCCAAATAGTCTATAAAGTATGGGAATTAATTCTTTTTTAAATATTTGATAGAATTCACATGTAAAACTATCTGGCCCTGGAGATTTTTTCCTAGGGAGTTCATCGATGCCTTGCTCAATTTCTTTTACTGAGATGGGGTTATTTAGGTAAATATTTCCTCTCCTGTTAACCAGGGCAATTTGCATTTTTGTAAATACTCATCCATTTCCCTAAGGTTATCAAATTTACGGGCGTACAGTTGGGCAAAATAATTCCTAATTATTGTTTTAATTTTCTTTTCATTGGAAGTGAATTTACCCTTTTCATTTTTGATACTGGTAATTTGGTTTTCTTCTTTCTTTTTTTCATCAAATTGACCAAGGGTTCATCAATTTTATTGGGTTTTTTTTTCATAAAACCAGCTCTTAGTTTTATTTATTAGTTCAATAGTTTTCTTGATTTCAATATTATTAATCTGTCCTTTGATTTTCAGTATTTCTAATTTGGTATCTAATTGAAGATTTTCAATTTGTTTTTTTTTCTAGTTTTTTTTCAGTTGCATGCCCATTTCATTGATCTCCTTTTTATCTATTTTATTCATGTAAGCATTTAGAGATATAAAACTTCCCCTAAGAACTGCTCTTGCTGCATCCCATAAGTTTTGGTATGTTGTCTCATTATTGTCATTCTCTTGAAGTTATTAATTGTTTCTATGATTTGTTCTTTGGCCCACTCATTCTTTAGGATTAGATTATTTAGTTTCCAGTGACTTTTTAGTTTATATTTCCATGGTCCTTTATTACAAATAATTTTTATTGCATCATGATCTGAGAAGGATGCATTAACTATTTCTGCCTTTCTGCTCTGGAATGTGAGGGTTTTATGACCTAGCATATCCTCAGTTTGGGAGTATGTAACATGTACCTCTGAGAAAAAAGTGTATTCCTTTTCATCTCCATTCATTTTTCTCCAGAGATCTGTCATATATGCCTTTTCTAAAATTCTATTCACCTCCTTAACTTCTTTCTTGCTTATTTTAAGGTTAGATTTATCAAGTTCAGAGAAGGGGAGGTTGAGGTCCCTGTTTCCACAATCCGGCTAGCAGCTTCTGTGGGGGTGTAAGATCCACCCACAGCCAGCACCCAGAAAGCTGCTGGCACACTGGGAAAGCACAGGTTCTTTTGATCTGCTTTAATAAGGAAAGCAAGGTTAAAGGGGTTGACAAGTTTACTTTAATCCAGCATACAGACAGCATTCACTTAGTTCAGGGGAAAAAGCCAGCACCCTGAACTTCAGAACAAAATAAAAACAAATTACAAATATCAACACACAGACCCAATACAATTCATAGTTACCAACATCTAGGTTCAACCCGGGAGCTCAGAACAAGGGCTGGCCCAGAGTCATGCGCCATCACTGCTGCGGCAAAGAGCTCCAACAGAAAAGGATCTTAAAACTGTCTTCTCTCCTCTTATAGAGTTTTTGACATCATCAAGCGTGGTCTGAATGACCAGAGCCCAGGCTCTGGTGATTGGTTCTTGAGTTGGCCCCTCCCCTTAGGTCCCTGGGAGGTTCACATCCCCACAGATTAGGTTAACACCCAATAGGGCATGGCTCTGGAGTTAACACCTCCCCTTAGCCAGCCCCATCTTGGGCCCCACCCCA
The DNA here is from genome assembly GCF_011100635.1 of Trichosurus vulpecula. Taxonomy (NCBI): domain Eukaryota; kingdom Metazoa; phylum Chordata; class Mammalia; order Diprotodontia; family Phalangeridae; genus Trichosurus; species Trichosurus vulpecula. Next base: position 73,948,917 of record NC_050581.1, read on the forward strand.
GTCACCAATCTGCACCCACATAGGTTCCACACCTAATAGGGCTCTGGGCCTGGAGCCCAGCACCTAGCAAATCTCAATGAAATACACTGAGTTACTCAAAGAAAACAAAGGCCATTTTGCTTACCAACACAGTCCCCCACTGGTATGGTTTTGCTGTCTATTTCTTCCTGTAACTCCCTTAACTTCTCCTCTAAGAATTTGCATGCTATACCACTTGGTGCATATATGTTAACTAATGATATTGCTTCATTGTCTATGATGCCTTTTAGCAGGATATAGTGTCCTTCCTTATCTCTTTTAATTAGATCTATCTTTGCTTTTGCTTTGTCTGAGATTAGGATTGCTGCTCCTGCTTTTTTTAGTTTAGCTGAAGCATAATATATTCTACTCCATCCTTTTACTTTTACCCTGTGTGTATACCCCCTTTTTCAAATGCATTTCTTGTAAACAACATATTGTAGGATTATGGTTTTTAATCCATTCTGCTATCTACCTCCGTTTTATGGAGAGAGTTCATCCCATTCACATTCACAGTTATGATTACAAGCTGTGTGTTTTTCTCCTTCCTGTTTCTCTTCCCACCCCGTTTTTGCTTTTATTTCTCCCTCCCCACTTCTGCTCCTGAAAAGAGTTTTGCTTTTGACCACCGCCTTCCTCAATTTACCCTCCCTCTTCATTTCCCTGCCTTATCTTACCCTTTTCCCTTTGCTACTTCATCCATCCCTTCTGACCACCACCCCCTTTTTCTTTCCCCTCCTACTGCCTGTAGGACAAGTTTGATTTCTATGCTTTTCAGAGTATGTTATTCTCTTCTTGAACCAAATCCAATGAGAGTAAAGCTCATATACTACTCTTCTCCCTCCCTTCTTTCCCTCTACTATAATGTGTTTTTGTGCCTCTTCATTTGATGTAAATTACCCTTTTCTACTACCTCCTTACTTCTTCTCCCAGAACCCTCCCTTTACAATTCTTATTTATGTTTTTTGTCATTATATCAGTTTTTTTATACTGACACCCACAGTCTATGTGTATCCCTTTCAGTTGTCATAATAACTGTACTATTCGCAAGATTCACATATATATATATATATATATATATATCATATATCATATATAAAATTATATAATCCTATATAAAAATGTAAACAATTTGCCCTTATTGATTAACAAGGTTTGTGGTGGTTTTTCCCCCTTGCTTACCTTTTTATGTCTCTCTTGAGTTTTGTATTTGAAGATCAAATTTTCCATTGAGTTCTGTCCTTTTCATCAGGAAGTTCTGGAATTCTGCTATTTTGTTGAATGTCCATCTCCTTGCCTGAAAAATTATGCTCAATTTTGCTGGGTAAATGATCCTTGATTGTAGTCCAAGCTCCTTTGCCCTTCAGAATATCATATTCCAATTTCTCCTGTCATTTAATGTAGAGGCTGCAAGATCTTGAATTGTTTCTTTTTGACTGCTTGCAGTATTTTCTCCTTCACTTTGCAATTCTGAAATTTGGCTATAATATTTTTTGGAGTTTTCAATTTGGGATCTCTTTCAGGGGGTGATTGGTGGATTCTTTCAATGACTATTTTTCCTTCTGGTTCTAGGACCTCAGACAGTTTTCCTTGAGGATTTTTTGGAAGATACTGTCCAGGCTCTTTTTTTCATCATGGATTTCTGGTAGACCAATAATTCTTAAATTGTCTCTTCTGGATCTATTTTCCAGGTCAGTTGTTTTTCCAATCAGATATTTCACATTTTCTTCTATTTTTTTCATTCTTTACATTTTGTTTTACTACTTCTTGATGCCTCATAGAATCATTAGCTTCCACTTGCTCAATTCTAATTTTTAATGAGTTGCAATCTTCATTTTTTTTGAGTCTCCTTTTCCAATTGGTTGATTTATTTTTCAGGGTGCCACTTTCTGTATTTAGATTCTGAATCTCCATAGCCATTTCACCGAACTTATTTTTTAAAGACTTGATTTCATCAGTGGTTTTTTTTTCATTTTTTCTTTTACCTCCCTAATTTGGTTTTTAAAATCCTCCTTTAGCTCTTCCATGAATGCTTTTTGGGCTTGAGATCAGTTCACATTCCCTTTTGAGTTATCAGATGTGGGTATAGTGTCAATGCTGTCCTCTTCAAAATTGGTATTTTGTTCTTCCCTGTCTCCATAAAAAGAATCAATGGTCCTTGGTTTTTTCGTGTTCTTCTTCACATTGGTTAGCTTTTTCCTGGCAGTGGATTTTCTACTTTTATTACTTATTACAGTGGATTTCTACTTTTGGGCTCAGGGATTTCTGTCCCAGGTTTCTTGTTCTGGGAATTGTGAGCCTAGTTACTGGCTTTGTGCATTATAGCCTCTGTTTTCCTGAGGTGTGGGGGAGGGGTTGTCTGGATGCTGGAAGTCTCCTCTTCCCCTGGGGGTGCTCTCAAGAAATGGTCTTAGCTGTTGTCTGTGCAGGTGTCTGCCACTTCCCCTGGCTATGCAAAGGCAGGTCTGGGCTCCTGGTGTTGACCCCTGCTGGCTCTGCCCCTCTGGGACTCTGGAACTCCCACGGCCTGGCCACTGAATCCCCACTTCTGTCTTCTCTATTCCAGCATTTTTCCCTGAGGAATTCTCTGAGTCGGGGGTGGGGGTGGGGACAGGGATTAGAGCCATTTACCTGGCCATCATGTCTCCCAGAAGTTCAAGAAGGCATGTTTCAAACCTTTGGGCTTCAAGCCTCGAGTAAATGTCTCACAGCCACATGCATTGTGCTGCTGCCTCTCGTTGCTTCAACAGACTCCTGTCCTGTGCTGGGAGGCCTAGGGATCTCCACCAGTTTCATGCATCCAGCTTTCTCCCAGCCTGGATTGCTGGCTGGTTTCCACTGCTGCTTCTGCTTTGGTGTGGTCTAGTGCATCTCTGCACGCTGGGTGCTTACCCAGCCTACAGATCCATCCTGTCAACCTTTCAGACTCTCCTGGCTTGGATATTTGCCCCACTCAGTCTACTAGTGGCTTCTAACTCTCTCAAATCTGCTCAGATTCACTTTTTAGAGGTATCTGACAGAACTTGTTAGAGAGCTCCAGTAAAATGCTGTTTTCAAGCAGTCATCTTGGCTCTGTACCCCCACCTCGTTTTTATTTTTTTTAATGCACTCCACAAGTAAAAAAAAATAGGGGAAGAATGATTCAAGAGAAACTGACCCAAAATAAAAGATATAGGAGTTTTGATGGGGTACATGATCCATGGGAGTCAGCATTATGAGACTGAAACCTGTAATAACAATTTAGATTTGAAGATCTTCCTCACCCATTAATAGGCCATGTGACTGGCTTATGTCAGAGGAAGCCTAAGTCACATGTGGTGGGAGGAGTTTGCTGAGAGGAAAAGGAAGTTATGTCACAGGAAATTCAGAGAGAGTAGTTAGCGCTGAAAGAAAGAGTAGACATGTGGTATGCTAAGAGTGTGTTTGTGGGAAGGACCCGGTGGGAGAGGAAGGGGGTTGAAGGTAATGGCATGGAGTGGTTCTCTCCTATGATATTGTGTATTAAATTCTTTGCTGCTATGATAGGTTGGGCTCATTTGTTTTGGGACCTGGTTCTCTTGTGTCTGAATAAATGGTTTACTTCTTCTACCTTCTATATGGAGAGTCTCTTAGATTTTGAGATACAGAACCACATAGGCATTTTGACAATTATCATCTATATTGTGATTATTGCCTTGCTAATACAAAACCCAAGAAGCTCATTTGATCGTGGGCTGCATTGAGAGGCCAAAGTTTAAGAAAATAAATAAAAATACAACACAGATAAAGTTAATTTGTCTAACTAAAGTTAATTTTCTAACTAAATGCTTTCTATTTGAGTTTGACACCATTAAGCTAAACAGCTGGGCAATGTTTAACCTGGAAAAGAAAAGACTATGAGGTACCAGGTAGCAGTGATCAAGTATTTTAAGGGTTGTCTGATCCCATCATACCCCTGACCAAGAAGCTTCAATAGCTCCCTATTGCTTCTAAGATAACATTCAATTACTAGGACAACATCCAATCATTCTGTTTGGCTTTTAAGGAACTTCACATTTTGGCTCCAAACTATCTTTCTAGACTGATTTCACACCATCCCCCTTCATGTATTCTACATTAAGCCAAAATGAACCACTTGCTGTTTCCCCATATGATGTTCCATCTCTCACTTCTGTGATTTTGAACAAGCCGTTTGTTCCAATTTCTGGGATGCTGTTCCTTCTCACTTCTACCTCTTTGTATTTACAGCTTCCTTTAAGGATCTGATCAACTCTCATCTATTACACAAAGGCCTTTTCTGATCCTCTTTATTTCTAGTGTTTTTCCTCTCCTCAATATTATTTTTTATTTAATCATTTGTCAACATATTTTCTCTTAGTAGAATATAACTTCCTAGAGAGCAGGGACTGATGGTGGCTGACACATAGTAGACACTTATTTTGGGCCAGGCCCAGATTAGATCAATCCAAAGGATTTTGGATTGTAATACAATTTAACCAACACTTTTGAGAATGGACAGGGTGAAAGGAGAGAGAGTAGGATAAACAGGGAGGAAATAGGAAGGAGGGAAATACATAGTAATCATAACTGTGAAAAAATGTTACAGAAAATTCTCTGATAAAGATCTCATTTCTCAAATATGTAGAGAACTGAGTCAAATTTATAGAAATAAGAGCCATTCCTCAATTGATAATTGGTCAAAAGATATAACAGGCAGTTTTTAGACAAAGTAATCAAAGCTATCTAGAATCATAGAGAATGCTCTAAATCACTATTGATTATATAAATGCAAATTAAAACAAGTCTGAGCTACCACCCTATACCTATCAGCTTGGCTAATATGACAGAAAAGGAAAACGACCAATGTTGGAAAGGATGTGGGAAAACTAAGACAGTGAGGCACTGATGGTGGAGTTGTATACTGATTCAGCCATTCTAGAGAGCAATTTGGAACTACTCCAAAAGGACTATTAAAAGGACTTTGACCAAGCAATACCACTGCTAGGTATGTATCCCAAACAGATAAAAAACAAAAAGGAAAAGGACTCATATGTATAAAAATATTTATAGCAGCTCTTTTAGTGGTGGCAAAGAATTAGAAATTGAGGGGATGTATATCAGTTGGAGAATGGCTGAACAAGTTGTCGTAAATTATTGTGATGGAATACTATTGTGCTATAAGAAATGACGAGCAGCTGATAAAGCCCTCATTTCCAAAATATAGAGAGAATTGAGTCAAAGTTATGAGAATACAAGTCATTCCTCAATTGAAAATACTCAAAGGATATGAACGGGCAGTTTTCAGAGGAAGAAATTAAAGGTATCCATAGTCATATGAAAAATTGCTCATAATCACTATTGATTACAGAAATGTAAATCAAAACAAGTCTTAGGTACCACATCACACCTGTCAGATTAATTAACATGACAAAATAGGAAAATTATAAATGCTGGAGAAGATGTGGGAAAATTGGAACACTAATGCATTGTTGGTGGACTTGTGAACTGATCCAACCATTTTGGAGAGCAATTTGGAACTCTGCCCAAAGGGCAATAAAAATGTTCATACCCTTTGACCCAGTAATACCACTCCTAGGGCTTTATCCCTAAGAGATCATACAAATGGGAAAAGAGCCCACATGTACAAAAATATTTATAGCTGCTCTTTTTGTGGTGGTAAAGAACTGGAAATTGAGGGGATGCCCATCAATTCCAGAATGGCTGAACAAGTTGTGGTATATGAATGTAATGGAATACTATTGTGCTATGAGAAATGATGAGCAGGCGGACTTTAGAAAAACATGGAAAGACTTATATGAACTGATGCTGAATGAAGGGAACAGAACCAGGAGAACATTGTACACAGTTACAGACACATTGTGAGATGACTAACTTTGATAGACTTGGCTCTTCTCAGCAGTGCAAGATTCTAAAACAACTCCAAAAGGCTCATGATGGAAAATGCTATCCACATCCAGAGAAAGAATTGATATACTCTGAATGCAGATTGAAGCATACTTTTTCTTTACTTTCTTAATTTTTCTTGGATTTTTTTTGCCTGTGTTTTCTTTCACAGCATGCCTAACATGGAAATATGTTTTACATGAAAAAAGTAAGAAAATGCAACACTCATGGACCATAAAATGTCACAGAAACTGCTTTAGTTAGAAAAAGACTAAAAGGGATACAATTCTCAGCTGATAAAATGCTTTCCTTCCCCCATCCCCAACTTATTCAACCACAGAAATAGCAAGGCTATGTCAGAAAGGCAATCCGACAATGACAAGAAATTGTGTAACCTTCTGCTGCTCTGACCCCATATCAATTGGGCCTTTCCTACTCCTGGTCCTTCAGCTAACCAAATCCCCAGATCAGCCTCCTTGACTCCCTAAAGGGAAACCATTCTCTCATTGGAGGTTTTCAAAGGTGATGACCACTAGTTAGCCACAGACTAAAAGAGATTCTCTCTCTGTATGCATCATAGTGGATGACTGCTGTTGACCTTCCAACCCTGAAATTCTGTGATTCTGAAAAATTTGGATTTGGGGGAAGGGCACAGAGCAGTTGCTCAGCTCCTGGAAATCTAAGAATAGCTAGTGTTTATATAACATTTTGAGGTTTGCAAATCAATTTACACATACTGTCTCATTTGATCCATCCCTAGAGAGCCAGATGTGTCTCTTTCTTTACTGCCTATGCAGCACCTCCCTACAATCACCCCATGCTCTCTCTCACCTTGTGTTGCACCATTAGGTATACGTATAAAATAATTTATCCCCATTTTACAGATTAGGAAACTGAGGCTTCTCCTCATTTTCTCTACTCACTTAGTTTTCCCCTCTCTTCTCCCACTCCTCTCTATCAGCTTGAATCCTACTAGTTCTTCAGGGCTCAGCTTAAGCTCCCCACTCTCTTTCTTGACCCTTCTGGACCCCAAGGAGTTGTTTATCTTCTGGACTTTTATGGCGCCAAAAGTCTGAAGCACAAGGATGACTCTGAGGTCTCCCTCTCTTATATGACTCATTTTTCCTTCTCTTTCTGGCTGTATGAATCTGGACAAGATATCTCAGTTCTCTGAGGAGTTTTCCCATCTATAAAATGGGGTAATGATATTTGCCTTTCTACTTCACAGGTTGTTAGGAGAATGGAGCTTTGTAAAGCTAGTCCTGCTAAAGAAAAATGTGTTGTTCGCTAAAAGGTGGCCAAACTCATTGATAGGAATGGCCATTTTCTGACCCATGAACTGAGAGTGAAATACACTTCTCTCTTCCCAAGGGGAAAACCACTTTGTCTATTGGTTTTGTTTAAATATATTCCCTTATTGCAAAGGAGGGTTCAGTGTGGGGGAAGGGGAGAGCAGGTAGAGATTTAAGAAAAAAATGACTGATGTAGAAGAGGAGACAGCAATAAATTTTTATACATTTGACTTGTTTGCATCTACTCTATCCAAATAGACTGAGAACAGAAACGAAGTCTGCTATGTCTTTGGTATTTCTCAGAGTATCTAGCACAGGGCTGAATAAACAAGAGACTCATGAGAGACACTTGTTTGGAGGAAATTATAATATTGTCTATTGAATCAATCATTCAACAAGCATTTTTTTAAACTCCACTATGAGCCAGATATTGTGATAGGCAATGGAGAAACAATCCGTGCCCTCAAGGAGACTACACTCTAAGTAGGATACCTCATGCCCATAAATAAGGATACAAAACATCTCTACAAGGTAAATCTAAGGGGAAGGAAGGGACTAACAGTTGAAGGGCTTAGCAATGGTAATGTTTGAGCAGAATGCTGGTTCAACCTACATCAAATTGCTTGCCTTTTCCATGGTGTGGGAGAGGGAAGAGAATTAGGAAGAGAATTTGGAACTCATATTTAAAAAAAAAAGTATGTTAAAATCATTTTTACGTGCAATTGGAGGATAATAAAATATTAAATCTGAAAAAAGAATCCTGGTTCAAAGGTTTCTAAGAAGTAGAGATTAGGTAGGAATGCATTCTAGACATGGGGAACAGCTAATACAAATAGAGGGAGATGGGAAGAAGGAAACAAGCATTTGTTAAGTGCATGCCATGTGCCAAGCACTGTGCTTCACAAATCATACTCATTAGATCCTCATAGTAAAGCTGAGAGGTAAGTGCTACTATTATGCCCACTCTTCAGTTAAGGAAACTGAGGCAAACAGAGGTTACATGTAGATATTAAATGCCTAAGGTCATATTTGAACCCATCTTCCCAACTCTAGACACAACATTTCATCTACTTCGCCACATTGCTACTTACTGTGGGAGAGGAGAAACAAGAAGTCTAATTCGGTTGAACACTATAAAGGACTTCCTAAGTTTCATCGTTGGATCAATTGGCTATGTTCCCGTGGGCAGGTCAATCACCTCCAAGGTACCTCAATTTCCCCAACTTGAAAACAAGAATGACAATATATGCCTTGACCCCAATACCTCTAAGGCACCTCATGAGAAAAATGACAACATAGCTAGGGAAGCCTTTTTAAAACTTAACAAAGCAGTCTTATACACCCACATTGGCCTCCAGCTAGCATCACCCCTTTTGAGCTTCAAGGATAGAGGCAGAATGGTGTAATGGAAAGATGGGAGATGGGACATCCAGGTCCGCATCCCACTAGGTTATACAATCAGAGAGTTGGGAGGGACTTTGTCTAGGCCACTTTTGAGGGGAGGAAACCACGGTTGGTATGTTGAATGTACTGGAGATGTTGGGACTGAATCAGGACTATATCTGTCTTCAAGTCTTTGAAAGACTACCATATCATACAGAGGCAGTGTTGTAATTATTCTGCTTGTCCCCAGTAGGCAGAACCAAGAGCAGTTAGTGAGAGGGGCAGATTTGGGATCAATATAAAGAAAGAGTGTGTACATGTCAGAAAGACCTCATTCCAGTTTTACTTCAGGCAGCACATATTGAATGCATAGCCTTGGGCAAGTCATTTAAAGTCTCAGTACCCCTGGCAACTCTCTAAGGCACTAAGTGGTGAGCAGGTACTGACCCACTTTAGTGAAGGAAATTTCCTCATTGGAGGCAATAGCAAGTCGTACATGGTAGATGCACAGTTTCATGTGCAATCATACTTTTTATTATGCTATCTTATGCTCCATGAATTGAAAATTAAAATAGACTTTAAAATAAATACATTTAGAAAAGAATTATATTAATGAACTATTCACTATATCAGGGAAATAAAGCTAGCCCTATCCTCATGCCATCCAAACCACCAACAGCAACAACAGTTTTCTAATAATTGTTCTTGTTTGTCAGTTGTATCTGACTCTTTGTGACCCCATTTGAGGTTTTCTTAGGCAAAGATAGTTGAGTGGTTTGCCATTTCCTTCTCCAGCTCATTTTACAAATGAGAAAACTGAGGCAAACAAGGTTGAGTGACTTGTCCAAGGTCACACAGCAAGGAAGCATCTGAGGCTGGATTTGAATTTAGGAAGATGAGTCTTCCTGACTCCAGGCTGGGGACTCCATCTACTGTACCAGCTACCTGCCCCCTCTTAACAGTTAGAGTCATCCAAAAGGAGAATGTTAGCCCATGGGAGAGAGTGATTTCCCTATTGCATCAAGCAGAGATTAGGGATGTTTTAAGGGCATTCTTGCCCAGATGGGATGGGATCAGATCAAGGATTCTTGACCCGGGATTAAGTGGCAGAGCCTAGTCTAGAGATTAGCTCCCTAATCACTAGCTCTATGACCTAGGGTAAATCCTTCTGGACCTCAATTTTCTTGTTCATAAAAGGGAGAAGAGGGGAAAAGAGGGCTAGAGATATGCCTCCCAATGGTCTTTCCACCACAAATCTGCAATGCAAGCCCAGAGGAAGAATAAGGGAATCTCCTACTAAGTATTATAATTGTTTCCCCCTCCTTCTCACTGAACACCCAGAAAAACAATAATTCAGTCTGTCACCTGCTTCCCTTCCATGGTTCACAGGAAAATACCAAAGCAATGAAACCCTAATAATGGGCTTGCAGGCACCAAGATTTGGGGAGGGGATATTGCCGTAGATTTTGATAGAATGGCCTTCCCTGTTCTTTCACCAAAATCACTCCTCAAATTTTACTGAATAATACCCCTCCACCCCCCACCCCACCTGCTGTCACTTCTTTTGCAAGATCCCAGAGAATGCATCTCTAATGGTAGGATTTTAGTACCATGCTGAGAGTTTACCAGGAGAAGTCAATGGGGGAGAGAAAGAGCTTCCCAGATCACATCACAGTGGAACTTGCTTCCTTATGAAGTCTAAATGTGGGTAATGTTAGTACAGATCCAGACTTTGGATTTTCGAGCTCTAAAGGACCTTAGTGATCAGGACTGAACTTGCTTCTGATGCTTGCTAGCTGTGTGACCTCAGGCAAGTTATTTAACCTCTCTGAGACTCAATTTCCTCATTTGTAAAATGAGACTTTTATTGCTTACAATACTTACGAATATTGTGAAGCCCAAATCAGATAACACATGTAAAATACTTTTAGAGCTCAAAGTGCTATATAAATATTAGTTATTTGTTTTACAGATGAGGAAACTGAAGCCCAGAGAAATGACCTGTCAAAATCAAATAAGGTATCAGTGGTGGAAGTCTGGAATCCTACTGGAGGGCTCTTTCCAAGAGGATAAGCTGCCTCCTGGAATTAATCTATTTTGCCAATCCATAGGGATTTTAAAAACTATTTGCAAGGTTGGGCTAGCTGTAACCTACAGGTTTTATATACAGTGCCCCCCACCATTCTAAGAGAGGACAGAAGAGCAGGATATGAAGAAAAGGCATCAAGCTCCCTGAATCTAGACACGGGAAATGGGGGGGGGGGGGTGTGGAGGAGGAGAGGAGACAGCAATCATCAAGGCTCCTACCCAATTTGATCGTCCATCAGTAGGTATGGCCTATAAATACTAACTGGATTTTAGATGACACCAATATGTTCCTAGGAACTTACATCTGGTTTAATTTACTCTCCCCAAGGCAGTCAGGAAGCAGGATTTGTTTACAGATGCGAATGGAGTTCTACAATCAGTTTAATTAGGAATGGACAAATGTGATCACATTAACTCGAAAAGATCTTGTTCCCAATTATAGTCTTCCATAACCCCAGCTCCTTAGTGCCCCCCATCCTGTCTTCTTTCTTTTGGGGAGAAGTAAGAATTATTCTTTACACAATTTGTACAGTGCTTGAAGACATGCTCTTTCCGTACCCCAATGGGTGTCACCCCAATGGGTGTCTCCATCCATAAAACAAGGTCATTGGATCAGATGTTCTCTAAGGTCCCTTCCAGCTTTGACATTATTCTATTGTTTGTGTTAGTTTCATTTGGGCTCTCAAGAAACAGAAACACAGCTTTATATTGATTATATGCAAACTGCTAGTGCCATACACCTCTCCTGCTCAGGAAGGACGGAAGGAAGGAAGGATGGAAGGAATTCAAGAACACATGGACTGATGTGTTTCATTGGCTACCTGGGTCCCAGTGGTACACCCCAGCCTCTGAGTGAAGAAGCAACATATGTGGCCATTTCAGTAATCCAGCCCTGCCTACATTTGCAAGCTGTCTCTAAAAGACTACAGTCGTTAGCAGTTGCCCTGTTTTATTCTCGGGAGGGCAAAAGGAGCCAGAGTCTTTTTTAACGTGCATCGACATAGGGTAAACAGATCATAGGATCATAAGTTCAGAGCTGAGTGGGACCTGAGGCCATCCAGTCCCAGCTCCTCATTTTATAGATGACTACACGGACGCCTATAGAGGTTAAGGTCACACAGGTAGCAGGTGTCAGAGCCAGGATTTGAACTCCCAAGGGCCATTTTAAATATGCAGTCATGAATAGGTTAGGGGAGAAGCCACATACAGAGGTTGTTAGAATTGTTTCTGCTGCCTAGGGTTGCACAGGTGGACTCATCAGTCATTTTAACTGTCTCTGACTATGTGTTGTCCCCCTCACTCATTCCTTACTCTAGAGAGAAGGGAGCCAGTTTAACCAGATTGTTTCACTGTTCCCAGGTCCCTTCCTGCCCCAACGTTCTACGTCAGAGGTAGGGAACCTGCAGCCCCAGGGTCCCATGTGGCCCTCTACGTCCTCAAGTTTGATTCTTTAAATCAAAGGGCTGTACTGGAGGACCTAGAGGGCCACATCTGGCTCTGAGGTCACTGGTTCCCCACCCTTGTTCTATGTTCTAAGATCAGATTCTATAGAAGAAGCATCCTATACAAGATTCTATAGAGGAAGCATGGGAGAAAGGAAAGTTAAATCCTACATCACTGTTGCTCTGGCCTGGGTGAATCTATGGGGGTGGGAATGAAAGGAAACAACTAACATCCATCCCTGATATGACTTCAGTCATTCCTCTACTAGGAGACCAGAAGGGAATAGACTCTGGCAGAGTAGCCATGGTAGGCATTTAGGTGGCTCAGCGAATAGAAAGCTAGACCTGGAGTCAGCATGAACTGAGTTCAAATGTGACCTCATATATCACCTATGTGACCTTGGGCAGGTCACTAACATTAGTTTCTTCTTTTGTAAAATGAAGATAATGATAGCACCTTCTTGAGTTAATATTTGTAAAAGCCCTTTGCAAACCACTATGTAAAAGCTAACTTCTACTAGTAGATAGTGGGTAGGTAGCCCAGTGGATAGAGCGCTGGGCCTGGAGTTAGGAAGACCTGAGTTGAAATCTGACCTCAGATACTTTTACTAGCTGTGTGATCATTTAACCTCTGTTTGCCTTAATCTGCTAGAGACTGAAATAGCAAACTGTTCCAGTATCTTTGCCAAGAAAACCCCATGCACAGTATTGTTATGCTATGGCCCATGGGGTCAAAACAATAATGCTAGGGTGGGGGTGGTCATCCTGAGGTTCTCCTTACTCTGGGACCTAGGTGAGCTGCCCTCACTTCTGAGTACTTTATGGATCAGAATCCCCTCCATGAGCCCCCACCAATATATTTTTACTTTTTTAAGTCAGCCACAGGACACTCTTAGTTATAACAAAGGCATTTAATTAAGCATCAGTATAAATAAAATTAAGGCAGGTCATTTCCCCCATTAACCTTGAGCTCAATTATATACATATACAGTGGGAAGAGAGGAGTTTTATAAAGGATCACATGAAGGATATCCACATGGGGAACACATGTAGCCAGGGCACCTGCAGAAAGAGATGAAAGGCCAGCTCAACCTTTCAATGCAACAAAGCTTCTACTGAAGACACTGTCTTAGTTCTCCACTCTATTGGTTCCATTAGACACTGTATCTCACTCCCTGCCTTTTGTCTCTGCTGTTTCCCAGTGTCTCAGCTCTCGCTGAAGTGTTAATTAGCAGCACCTTGGGCCACCTCCCCCATCTACCGGGGGTGGGAAGGGTGCTATGGTTAATAAACCTCTCCCCTGCGGAGGAGAAATTACAACCCTTTCAGCCTGCTAAAAACAAGCCTACTGCTCTGGCTGCCCCCTTCTATGCCTCAGTTATAGTCCTCAGCTATGGCTCTATCCTCAGGGACTCCTGTGATTCTGTCCTCCATCTACTGAAGGTGTTACAATTAAAAAGCCTACCCCCTGCAGGTAAGGCTTCAGCTATTTTCAATCAGCATTCTCAGCCAATAACTATGAAGCTCTCCCTACCACCACCACCACAATTCTTCTTAGCCAATGGCTGCAAAGCTTTCTGAAGCTCATCTCAGCCAGACTTCTCAGGCAATGTCTATGAGTTCCCTTCTTCTCAGCTAAGATTCACCAAAAGGTGCAAAAACCTAAGCCAAGCGCATGTCTGCCTGAAGAGCTCTTCTTAGAACACTGATTTGATTCTTCTGTTAACTATTGCATGTATTTTCTTTTCTTCCATTCTTTATCATCTTCCTTGAATATCTGAGATTCTCTATTCAGCTTTCACCTAATTTATAGAAGGAAACTCACTTGAGTTCTTAAATCTTGACATGCCTGAAAGAAAGAAATAAAACCCCTCAGGGCTCTACTTTTTGAAAAGGGAAAAAAGACTAAGTGACCCCGAGGTAATCTTCAGCCTCATCTACTAGTCCTATTCTACGCCAAACTGCCAAATGCACTAAGCAATAGCTGTGGTTGGTGGCTAATGAAGTCTGATGACTTTGGATCTATATGCCACCTCTCCCTCCTCAACACCTCACAGTCTGATCTCTCGTAGGTCTGCCCACCAGGACACCCCAGCCCTTGCTATCCTGAGAGAAAATGGTGAAATCTCTTCTACTTGAGATAGAAGGAATCAGTATAACCAAGCACCTCTCAAAACGGTTTGCACCTTCAACAAGACCCAAGGGTGGGCCAAGCCTTACTTCAAAGGGGAAAATAAAGCTGTAATAATAGAATTACAGACTTCATAGGTGCTTTCCTAATCCTATCGAATCACCCATTTTCTCTAGGCAAGCACTGACTATTCTGATAGGTAAGACCACAATGGAATCAAAAGTGAGCAGATAGAGACAAAATCAGTGGAGAACTTAAAAAGGACTTTCTCCTTGTAGGTCTCTTTATTTAGTCTCTAAGGACAGCTGTCGTCAACTTAACACAACAACCAAAGCTGGAACTAGGCTAGGACAACAGACACTTTGTCCTGGAGGGCCAAATAAAGAAGACACTAAGAAAACTTTCAGTCATAGAATGACAGTTTAGGAGACAGAAGAGACCTTAGAAGCCATCTAGATCAACCCCCTCAATTTACAGATGAATATTCTAATGAAGGCCCAGAGTTTATGTGACTAATGATGTTAGAGGAAAGATTTGAATCCAGCTAGGACTAAGGGCAGTGGATAGATTGCCAGGTGTGGAATCAGGAAGACTCCTCTTCCTCGGTTCAAATCTGGCCTCAGACACTTACTATGGTGATCCTGGACAAGTCACGTAGCCCTGTTTGCCTCAGTTTCCTCATCTGTAAAATGAGCTGGAGAAGGAAATTGCAAAGCGCTCTGGTATCTTTGCCAAGAAAACCCCAAATGGGGTCACAAAGAGTCTGACATGAATGAAACAACTAACAACAAAAACAGCAAAAAAAAAAAAAAATCTAACAACAACAAGTCTTAGTGTATTCAAATGTAGCATTCTACCCGTGATGTGACACCAACTTAAAAACAACAGAGTTTACTGAATAGTTAAGATGGGCTGTTCTAGATCATGCCAAGGTGAGTTCCTGCCTTGCCCTGTCCCTGTTTGCTCCCTCAAGTGAGGGCCAGTTTTATGTGACTTGCCTTGGAGTGGGGATTGTGCTACATGCCCCACCCACAAAAATTACTAAATATGTCCCTGACAAAATCACCAATTAGCACAGTTTTACTAGGCTAGCTGGGCATGGTCACTGAAAACAAATTCTGTTTTTCATTGCTTCAAGCATTGGCCCAGATGTTACAGTTATCTTCTTTCATGAAAGCCTTGATCGATCAATCAGATGGAAAGTGTGGGAATTGACCACAGTTGAGTGTTGAAGGAAAGCAGTGATCGTGAGAGGTAGAGGTGAGGATGAAGTGTATTCCAGGGATGGACAACAGCCAGTACAAATGCACTTGGATAGGTGGTCATGCGTGTGGAATGGCCAATATGCCAGCATGGCTCGATTGCAGGATTTGAGGAGGAGGGTAACTCGTAAGAAGCTTGGAAGGATAGGAAGGAGCCAATGAAGAGACAGCTAAATGCAGTACAGAGGTGTTTATATTTGACCTTCAAGGCAATAGGGAGCTACTAGACTTTGTTGAGTAGGGGCTTAGCATATCCAGGATTTTAGGAAATCCTGCATTTTAGGAAAATTAATTTGGGACCTATATGGAGGTTGAGTTCAATCCTAGGGCTCATGGAATCCTAGGTTCCATTAGAGAAGCAATGAGACTCGGAAATAATCTAGACAAAGGATCATCAACCTTCTTTGTGAAAGGAACCCCTTTGGTAGTCTGGTGAATAGATGGACCCTTTGTAAGAATGTTGGTTACCTACATTCATAATAGAAGAAAATGTTAAGTTTCAGTTAGAAGTTAGTGAAAATAAAGATGTAATAATTTCTTTCTACCCAAGTTCATGGCCCTCTGAAGTCCATTTATAGATGTGGATCCTAGGTTAATAACTCCTCAATCTAATGAAAGCCTTTCAATTTTTAAAGGAGAAAATTGAAGCCCAGATTGGGGAAAGGCCTTGACCAGATCCAGTGTTCTCTTCACTGTATCATGACACACCAGTAAGGGAAACGTATAATTGTTTTCATCGGCTGACCTTTCAGGGTGAATTTACCAGGCTGCTTCCTGAGAGATCAAGTTTTTGTGGAAGATGGAAAGTGGGAGGCCATTGCCCTTGTCGGTGTACATGTTAAGGAGGAGGCAGTCATTCAAATGGGTGGGGGGGGGGAGGGAGATGCTGAAGAGAAACTTCACCTTTGCCTTTAACCAAATTACCCAAGGACAGAACCAGCTGGGAAAGGCCGAGAGGCGTAACTAGGGCAGGACACAAAAATTTAGAGAGCAAATAACAGAACCATCCTGGGTCACATTTCCCTGAACCACCTGGTAGCTGTAGACCCTTTATCTAGTTCACCCTGCTTCATCCCCATGTCCCATATTGGTGGGGAGTCCTTCAGCAACATAGAAAACTCATGGAGTTCCAGGATGAAGATATTCCCCCACTGTCCCAGGTATAAAAATTCCTTATTATAGCACAGAAAATCCCTGTTCCTCTGAAAGAGTCTGTTACTGGTTCCCAGGTTTCTCCCTGGAAGCTTGTTTCCCCTTCTCAATCAGCATAACACATAACAGAATAGGGTAGACCACAGTATCAGAAGCCTGAAAGCTGGAAGGGAGAGAACCTTGGAGAACATCTAGCCCATCCCTATGAAGAGTAGGAAATAGGAGATTCAGAGAGGGGGAGAGGCCTTGGCCAAGGTCATGAAAGAAATAAGCAGTCAAAAAAGGATTCAAACCCAGATCCCAAGACGATGTCACACCAAATCAAAATCCATTTCTGTTAGTTGGAAGAGGAGGGAGACTGACCCATCTAAACCTTTCCTAAAGGGCACCTGTTAAAGTGATGAGCAGCTGACATGGCCTTTAAACTTTGTGTTAAATTGCATTTCCCAGGGATCTTTTATTATTATCATTATTATTTTTTTTTAGAAATGACAGTTCCCATCATAGAAAGTAATATCCAACAAGCACTTACTTTGACATTTAAATGTTGAGCCAAGGGAAGACAAATACCCTTTGCCTGGAGTGTATCTCCAGCAGAATAAAGTAAAGTTAGACTTAACATATTGTGTGCTTTGCTGTCTCTCTCTGAAGGGGACTTTAAAGACAAGGTCGGATGGGGAATGCTGAACCAGTTTTAAAGAAAATGTTTTTACCCCAAAGCAGAGATAGAGTTACACAGAAAAATATATGCACTTAAAGGCTACCATCAGTCATTCTCTAAATAAAATGTTTGTTTGTGACAGATTTTATACCAAGAGATAGTAACATTCTATAAATAAGCATTTCTGGATGCATGGAGTTGAGGGCTGGGTTATGCCCCAGCTCTGTCATTTATTAACTGCATGACAATTGGGCAAAACATGGAACTTGTTTCCTTATTTGTAAAATGGACATGAGACCTCTTAGTACCTGACTCAAGGGTTATCAGTGAGGAAGGTACTTGGTTTAACTATATTAATTATGTTTTCCTTTCTAATGCTATTTCCTCTATCGAAAGATTTATGTCATGAAGGCATCCTTTGTTACTATCAGGTCCTACCTTGTTTTATTCTTATTTGTTTACACAGAGCACCCCTTCCTTCACCCCAGTCTGCACTTCTACCCACATTGAAGTCACAGTGTGAAGGAAAGGACTCTGGATCTGGAGCAGGAAAATCCAAGTTCAAACACCAGTTCTGCTACTTCCTACCTGTATAATGTTAGGCAAGTCTCTAGGAATTAATTTTCTTATCTATAAAATTAGGGGATCAGTCTAAATAAATTCTATGATCCCACCTAGCTGTAAATTTGTGATGTTATGAACACAGCTCTCAGGATTCTGTGTTCAGTACTATTCCTACTCCATCCAAGCTATAGAAATGGGAATTATGTGAAACTTAGGGTCCCCTCACATGTAGGTCCCCAGAAACCTAACACAGATTCAAGTCACTTTATGAGTCAGCTTCCTTCTGAGAGCCATAGCTCAGAAGCCACATCCAGATATATGTGTGTATTTACACACATATATATATATATGTATATATATATATATGTGTGTGTGTGTGTGTGTTTGTGTGTTTGTGTATTATGTATTTATGTGTGTATTATATATATA
The DNA here is from genome assembly GCF_011100635.1 of Trichosurus vulpecula. Classification (NCBI taxonomy): domain Eukaryota; kingdom Metazoa; phylum Chordata; class Mammalia; order Diprotodontia; family Phalangeridae; genus Trichosurus; species Trichosurus vulpecula. The sequence continues at coordinate 73,967,222 of NC_050581.1, forward strand.
TTATTTATATATATTTATATATATGTATATATATTTAAACAGAATACAATAGAATATTCCAAACAGAATAAATAGACTATCCAAGCTGAATGGAGCCTGAGAACATGCCCTATTTCTGTTGAAGATACCACTTCCAGTCACTCAGGTTTGCAACCTTGGAGTTGTCCTTGTTTTTTCACCCCCACTCTCGCTCTCCCTCCCACACCCATCCATGCTAAATCTTGTCTGTTCTACCTGAAGAACATCTCTCACCTCCATCCACTTCTCCCCACTCACATGACTACCACTCCACTTTAGCTCTCCTCACTTCTTGCCTGGGCTATTAACAACAGCCCCCTAATTGGGTTCTCAGCAACCAGCTTCTCTTGTCTCTACTCTACCTTTCATGAAACTGTGCTAATTGGTATTACTGAAGCAGAGATTTGAATGTATCACAACCCTGCTCAAGAAACTTCTCAGCTGCCACTGGATAAAATACATACTCCTTGGTTTCACATTTAAAGCCATTTGCAATCTTGTGACAACTTAGCTTTTCAGGCTGACTCCACATTATTCCTCCTTGAGTACATTTGACATTCCAGTCAAGGGAACTTAGTGCCCCGATCACAACATCTGGTCTCCTCTCTCCATGCCTAAAAGGTTCTTTCTCCTCTTTGTCTCCAGCTCTCGGCTCCTTCAAGCCTTAGCTCAAGTCCTGATAAGAGACCTTTCCTCGTTCCCTATTTATTAGTGCTCTCCTGTCCTGTAAATATTCTGCATCTATTGGGAATGTATTTGGTGTTTGGTTATCTGAGTATATGTTTCCTTCCAAGGGAATGGAAGCTCCTTGAGGGCAGGAGGCTTTCTGCTTTGTTTTTGTTTTTTACTTAGATTCCTCAGCACCTAATGCAATACCAGACCCATGGCTGCGAAATTAATGATTGTCGAATTGAATTAAATTGATGAAGACAAATACTTGTTTTTAAAAGGGAAAGTAATGTCTGGGCAAGGTGATGTTTAAGAACTCTGAGTAGAATGAGAATCCTTTCAGTTCAGAGAAGGCTTCTTGGATAGAATCTGAACTGGGTCTTTCTTTCAGGAAAAGAGGGATTTTAGCAGATGGGGAAAGAGGAAGTGTCCATTCTAGGCATGGGGAATAGCATCTTCAGAGGCAAAGAGAATGGGTAGGAGGAGGGAATAGTACAGTTTGCTGGAATATGGTTAGTATGTAAAAGAGAATGTGTGAGATAAGGCTGGACAGGCTAGGTTAGAAGGCCTTGAATGCCAGAATCTCCACTTATACTAAACATTGGGGAGCCACGGAAGGTTTTTAGGAGAAGAGTGACTTGGCTACTTGGACAACATGGTGGAGAATAAATTAGGGGAGAGAAGGCCACCAAGAAAAGGCTTGCCTTCTATTCCACTCTCTAGTGAAGAGTCTATGTAGTCTGGCAAAACGACTCCAAGGCTGCTAGCTGGGTGACTTCCGTTCTTGTCCCAGCTCCGCTATTCATTCTCTTCATGGTCTCCTTTGAATTCCTGTCTGTACAATTCGTTTGGTGATTCATCATATCCTGTGCAGTGTTTTGTAAGGGTCCCTTTACAGATGTCTTAAACCATTATGTAACTTATTTCTATGGAACGTTCCACATTATTTAACTTTCTAAGTCATATCAGTTTCTGATCTTCACAAATAGATTGTAAACCCCTTGAGGTCAGGGGCGTTGCCATCTCCTCTCTCCATAGCCCTTTAGTATATATCACATGTTGACATGTTCAATAAACATTTGTGGATTTTATTTACCCTTAAATTCTCTGGGTTTTAGTTCCCAGATTTGCAAAGTGGGGGTTAATAAGCCTTGCCTCCCAAATTATAAGAGCCTGCAATGGTGGAAAGAGGGACACTGGTATAGTAGACAGAAAAGTGGCATGGGAGTCAAGGGTCCTGGTTTCAAAACCTGCCTGTGATACAGTAAGGCCTGCGTGCCCTGGGGCAGACAAGTCACTGGATCTTTCAGGGCCATGGTTTCCTATCTGCAAAATGAGGGATTTGGACTGTATGATCTCTGAGGTCCTTTCCAGCTCTTAGAGCCATGATCCTATGAAGAAGAACTGAGTCCTAGCTAGTGCACTGGCTCTTCCACTCTAGGGTCCTCAATTTCTTCATCAGTAAAATAGAGGATCGGTTGAGCTGGTCCCTACTTTCCATTCATCTTCTCTGTATATTCCTTGTATTGTAGTAATTTTCATGTTTCTCCCATTAGAATGTAAGCCCCTTGAGGACAGGAACTGGTTATGGTTAGCCTTTCTTTGTATCCCCTCATGTTTGGCACAGTATCTGGAATATAGTAAACACTTGATAAATGCTTTATAACTGATTTAATTGGCTACTCTGAGGTCCCTCCTAGTTCCAAATTCCATGATCCTACAGAAGCAGATAAGAGAGAGAAACTGGGATCAGACCGGTGATGTCACTGATACAGGGAACTTCCAGGTGAGGGGACTGGCTCTACCAAGTCAGATCTGAACTTTCTCCAAAACTAATGATCTTAGAGAGTTGCCTGGGAACACTGAAAGTTAAGTGACTTGCCCAGGGTCATACAGTCAGTATTTTTCAGCAGTAGATTTTGAGGGCACCAAGACCAGCTTTCGGTACCACACTGTACCTTCATGGATACAGTTAAGAGAGGGGCTAGCAAACTTTTGTCAAAATGTTGTCTCCCTCTGTCTCCATTTAGAAAATGATGTGACAGAACTCCCGCTGTTGCTCCAGTGTCCTGTCCAATCTTTCCTTTATCTGAAACACTGAGCTGGTCATTTTACCATTCAAAGGACATCAGGATGACCTGGCACTTTCTGCAACCCCTGGGATTCCAGATCTCTGTAAAGGCACCCATGCTCTCAGCCAGCCCCTCCCCACTTTCACCACTTTAGTGCAAAGGTCAGATGCTCTTACTCAATGGTCTCCCGGCAGCGACAGCAGAAATAAGGAGCCTTTGAGATAGAACAACCCTGACCTCCATGAGAGGAAATAAGCAGTAGTGATTAAGAGCTGGGAAAGAAAGAGTCAGGACCAACAGGTTAACACTTCAAAGGGGCCAAGGACCACATGTTCTAAACTAGCTATCTCTGAGGCCCCTTCCAGTTCTAAATCTATGAAGCCACTGGAGGCTCTGGAAAGAACTCTTGACTGGGAATCTGGAGATCGGGGGCTTCTAGTCCTGGTACTATCAATAACCACCTCTGTCCTGAGCCAATTTGCCTCCTCTCTCTGGCCTCATTTTTCTCTTCTGTAACATGAAGGGTTGGTTGGGCTCAGCCAGCCTTAGCCTTCCGGGCTTCCATCATTGGAAATGCCCCTGAAATTGTAAGACCCAATTAAGAAAAGGAAATGCAATTACTACATGCTTTGGCACAGAAAGGACTGGTCAATGTAACCACTGGGCCACTGTCATATGTGAAAGATCATGGAAAATTGGAGGGGAACTATGAGTTTTGAGAAGGACAAATGTTTTGGTCTTCAAGAAAGAGGAGAGAACAGTCTGTTAACCATAAGCCTGGGAGCTTGCCTTAGATTCCTAGGAAAATCCTATAACGAATCACTAAGGAGATGGTTGGTGAACACCAAGAAAGGGTCAGGGGAGTTAAAGGGATAGCTTGGAGACTCGTAGCATTTAGAGGTGGACAGGATGTACAAAGGGCTTCTGGGACTAACTCCCTCATCTTATAGATGGGGAAACAGAGCCCCAGAGATGGAGGAGGTGCAGGATCACACTGGTAGCAGCAATATTGATAATTGAACCTGGGTCCTTTAAATCCATATCCAGGGTGTCTTTCTAAAACTTCAGAGCTCTGTTTTTTTTTTTTTCATTTTCAAAAGCACATTTGGTAGTACTGCCTTGGGTCTTGATGAAAGAAATGAGAAGCAGTTACCTGGAGGAAGAATACCAACTCTTCTCTTGTAGAGCCCCCTTCTGAGCCATGGTTAATTAAGCAAGGGTAGGGAAGAGGGGTTGATGCATGGTATCGTATTAACTGCTTCACATAGGTGACACAGCAGCCTGGTCTCCTAGCTTCCTGCCTTGCCTCTGTCTCTCTAATCCAGCCTGCCCCTACTTGCCAGGTCAATATTTCTAATCCATTGCTACATCCATGGCTAATACTGCCATCAATTCTCTCTAGGGAAACTTTCAGAGCAAAAAGTTCACAACTGGGCATCCTGATTGGTGAGGACTGGCTGAGACCTTGGCCAAGGCTTACTTAGCTCCCCTCTCCCTGTTCCACCTCCTCAGCAGCCTTGCCAAGCTTGATATGACTCTGCCCTGAGGCCTAGCCTCTCCCCACTCCCTTACCAGATCTCATTTATGTTTTCTCTTCCCTCCAAAGCAGGGACCTTATTGTTATCTGGTATTTATCTCCCCAGTGCTCAATAGAATACCTCGTTCACAGTAAGTGCTTAATAAATCTTCTCTCTCTCTCTATCTATCTATCTATCACCTATCTATGGAAAGATTTCAGGGGACCCATCAACTCAGATGGGGAAAATATTACGTCTTTATTTTTGCTAGCCTCTAATTGAAGTTTAGCTCTTTCTTCAATTATTTAAAATCATTACTCTGAGAAGGGGTCCATATGCATCACCAGAATGCAAAAGGTATCCAGGGCACACACACACAAAAGTTCAAGAACTCCTGGCTTAGAGTTTCTCCCTCGCTCAGTAAAGTTCAAATTCCTTAGTCTGTCATTCAAGACTCTTCCCAATCCTTCTCTAACCAATCTTTCCACGATCGCCTCCAACCCAAACCCTCTGCCCAAGTCATACTAATCTCTGCATAGTGTTTTGCACATGGCAGGCTCATTCCTACCTTTGAGCCTTTGCCTACACTGCTTCCCAGGCTGGAACGCCCTCCCCTCTGTCTTCTACTTCATTTCCAATTCCCTGCCAATCCCTTGCTCTTTTGTAAAGGCTAGATGATATCACCCTCTTTCAGAAAGCCATACTTAAACAGGTCAATCCATTCTCAAAGACTACACAAATTTCCCCTCTCCCCCAAATCAAGGTCAATTCAATTAAATAAATATTTATTGATACCCGCTGTACAAGGGTACCATGTTGGGTACTAAAGCACAACTCTTACCCTTGAGGAGCTTACAGTCTAGAAAAGGCCATAGAAGTTACACAAATAACTACAATACAGAAATAATCTGTAAGTGCATGATAGGAGTAAACCCAGTACCTTGGGATAAATGTAGGGGAAAAACATGGATACTTCCTGGGTGTAGTAGAAGGAGAAATCAGGGAAGGCTTCATGGAGGAGATGGTGTTTGAATAGAATTTTCTTACCTCCTTCACAGTGTTAACATAAAATTGAACACAAAGTCATTGCCTAATGGGGCCTTGTCCTGACCTGAACCTTTCCTTAGAGCAGAGGACCTGGTAGCACAATTACTGAATGGATTCCCCAGTGCTTAGCACAGTGATTGGTACATAGTAAAATCTTAATAAAAGTTTGTTGAAATGTGGATCAACTTTCTAAGGTGCTTTTTAGCCCTAAGTTTCAGGAATCACCACTTTGGTCCTTTAACCTGTCAGACTCTCCCCAGGTAGAGGATCAGGTTAATCCATTCCTCTGCATGGAACCACCCCGGTGGTCCTAAAACCCCTAACCAAGCTCAGGGAGAAGGGTCTGGGTGATTAGTTCCTTCCCCAGAGTTGTAGAAAATCCATTTTCTCTTCCCTAATCCATCTCCTGTATCCTTGGGTACCATCCAAGAGGAATTGCAGATCGTGGTAAATTCGTTATGTCCCCATGAATCAGGAGTGTGAAGCCTCAATTACTATCTGCTGGAACAGGAGATAAGGAGAATAAACGATTACAGAAAGGCTCTTTGCTGACGGGAAAATAAGCGTCACTGCCACCTGAGAAGGGAGGCTGCACTCACTTCATTTAACACCCAGCCTTGCCCCTAGCCTCAGACTCCTGCATGACCTGCAGGAACTCCTTTAACCCCCTAATGTGCCTAGCCCTGGGCTTGACTACACTTTGCTGGATATGTCAGGTTCTGTCTTTTGGTAACTTTCTGGTGGGGGAGAGGGAAAGAGACACTAGATTCATCCCCACCTAGGGCAAGTCACTGCTGCCCACTATAGAATGATGGGGTTGGATGATGTCACAACTGAAGTTCCTTCTCGAATGCAAATCTCTGATCCCATGACCCTCCCAGACCCTTGGGGATCTAGAAGGAGAAAGAAAACTAGGGTGGGGGAGAGGAAAAGAGACACTAGATTCATCCGCACCTAGGGCAAGTCACTGCTCCGCACCATAGAATGAGGGGGTTGGATGACGTCTCAACTGAAGTCCCTTCTCATATATAAATCTCTGATCCCATGACTCTCCCAGAGCCTTGGAGATCTAGAAGGAGAAGGAAAACAGGGTAGATAAGAAAGGGGATTTTAGCCTCCCAATAGAATAGAGGCTCCTCGAAGGAAGAAATTGTTTTTCCTTTCTTTGTTTTTCTCTCTTCATATTCCCAGCAACTTGAATGTAATAAACATTTACAAATGCTCATTGAATCAAATATCAATAAAGGTAAAACAATAATAATAAAGAAAAATTCTAATAGATATTTGTTATACCAAATACTTGTAAATTTCTAAACTACGCAGAATGAAAAAATATGCAAAGTATAGAGCTCCTGTAGAAGAAATTCTTCCCCCTGTGAGGAGAAGATGAGGTCCACATCATCCCCCTAGTCCTGTTGGCTACTGGATTGTCGCAAAGACCCTGAGTGAGTCTCTAGCAGATGAGCTTACATCCTAATATTCTTACTTTATTGCCAAAACAAAAAGGAGTCATTTTATCCACTTATGGAATAGTTGGCAGAACATTCAAGGTAAAAGTATAGCAAGGGAGCCACTTGTCCTTGGTACATTTCTATCAGAATGCTTTCAAAATTAATGAGAACAAAATAACAGTGATAATACTAGTAATAACTCATGTTGATAGGCTTCCCTCACAAACAACAAACCTGTGAGGCGGCTATAGTGATTACAATAACCACAAGAAAAACTAAGATTGACATCGTTCTGTAAGGTTTACAATAACCCTCTGGGTTAGGGGGGCAGGTATTCTCAGTCCCTTTGACAGAGAAAGAAACTGAGGCTTGAAGAAACGTTCTCAAGATCAGAGAGCCACAGATCATTAGAACTAAAAGCAACCTTAGATACCAGGATTGCCCTTGGAGATGGCAAGTTCTAGGTTCCAATTTTGACCTTGACACTTTCTAAATGGGTGACCCCACCCCCACCCAGCAAGTTTCTTCCCTTCCCTGAAGCTCATGTAGCTTGTTTGTGCACAGTTATTTGCATCTTGCCTCCCCAGTGAGAATGTGAGCTCCTTGAGAGGAAGGCCTATTTGTTTGTTTGTTTATTGCCTTTATTTGTATCCCTAGCACTTAGCACAGTGCCTGGCGCTCAGTGCTGATTGACTGACTTCCTCCTCTGTCAAACATGAGTGATAGTGTCCATAGTAATATCTTTCCAGGGCTATTTTGAAACTCAAATGAGATGCTGCATATAAAATGCTTTGCAAACCTTAAAGCCCTAAATAAGGGCAGCTATTATTGCTGCTGTTCCTAATTTTTTCTAGTCTAACCTCTGGATTTTTTTAAAATAGGAAACTGAGGTAGAAAGGGGAAAATGATTTGCTTAAGGTCACACACCAAGTAAATCCTGGAGCGGGCACTGGAACCCAGGTTTTCTGACTCTAAGGCTAGGGAGCTTCATCTTCCACCCTGGGGACAGAATCAAGTAGAATGGTTAGAATTTACTCAGGACCAAGCTCTGGGAGGGCAGGACTGTGTCATTCAGGGCTAGGTGGCACAGCAGATAGAGCACTGGGACTTGGAGTCAAGAAGACCTGGGTTCAAATCCTGCTTAGATACTGGTTAAGTGTGTGACCCTGGGCAAGCCATGACCGCTTTCAAATTCATATTCCCCACCTTAAAGATGGGGATAATAATAGCATCTACTTCCCAGATCTGTTGTGAGGATAAAATGTGATAATATATGTTAATAAAGTGCTCTGTATTTACATAAAGTGAACTTTAAAGCACTATATAAATGCTAGCTATTAATAGTAATAGTAATAATCCATCTCAACCCAGCAACCAGGACATAACAAGCATACAGAATGTTTGTTGAGGGAAATAGCCTGCCTGGTAAGGAGGAGACTGAAATTCTAGACCTGGCCTTGCCTCTCCTTTACTATATGCCTTTAGCAAGGCACTTCCCAAGGACCCATTTGTACAAAAATAATGATAGCAAATCTTTTTGTAGTGGCAAAGAATTAGAAATTGAGGAGGTGCCTCAGATACTTACTAGCTGTGTGACCCTGGGCAAGTCACTTAACCCTCTCTGCCCCAGTTTCTCATCTGTAAAAAGAGAGCTGGAGAAGAAAATGACAAACCACTCCAGTATCTTTGCCAAGAAAACCCCAATGGAGTCATGAAGAGTCAGATACGACCGAAACGACTGAACAACAGCTAGACCCATCAATTGGAGAATGGCCGAATAAGTTGTGATATATGATTGTGATGGACAGTGCTATTGTGCTATTAAAAAATGCAAGCAAGATGATTTCAGAAAAACCTGGGAAGATCTCTATGAGCTGATGCAAAGTAAAGTGAGAAAACCAGAACTCTATACACAGTAACAGCCATATTGTAAGGATGATCCACTGTAAAAGACTTAGCTATTCTGATCAATACAATGAATGATCCAAGACATTTATGAAGGACCTGTGATGAAAAATGCTCTCCACCTCCAGAGAGAGAAATGATGAACTCTGAATAAAAATTAAAACAAACATTTTTCACTTTCTTTTAGATTTCTTGCTTTTTATTGTTTGGGTTTTTTTTTATTGTTGGGATTTTTTTTGCAACATGGAAATATGTTTTGCATGACTTCACATGTATAATTGATATCATATTGCTTTCCTTGTCAATAAGTGGGGGAAGAGTTGGAGGGAGAGAGAATTTGGGACTCAATTTTTTAAATGATGTTAAAGAAATAAAACAATTTTTTTTTATCTCAGTTTTCCCATCTGTATAATAAACATCCTGGACTGCATGAACTCCAAGCTCCCACCTGCTCTGAATTTCTGAGTCTCAGCCAGTGATTCTGGTACATGCTACGATGCTAGGAATTCCTGAGTATCAAATTTTTTGCTCACAAAATCACTCATCCAGTTACTCAGGATGATGGGCAATCTCTGGCTCTTAAAAAAATGGGAATGGGGTGGAGATGCAGATAAGAAGATATAATGACAAGCAGGGTGGGACTTTTTTGTTGTTTTTTGTTCTGGAGTGCTTCTCAGCACTAAAGCAGTCAAGTACCTTTGATGACTCTTGCCTTTCAAATGCAATGGCAAGCAAAGTGGGACTTTTGTTGTCTTTTGTTCTGGAATGCTCCTCAACACTGAGGTAATCAAGTGCCTTTGATTAGTCTTCCCTTTGTTTCAAGTAGAGTCTTTGATTGAATCAAGAGTCTTTGATAACCTGCTTAAGAAACAAGAAAGCCCCAGGCCTCAGGACCCAGACCCTTTTGCTAAGTAGGTGCTAAGCCCCAGGGCCCTGAGAAGTGTATATATGATGTGTAGCTGGTGTTTTGTTTTGGGGGGTTTCACTTTTTGGAAGAGTAGTCAAGCGGTTTGGCCAGACAACGCTCTGGGTAGCCATTAAGAGCCCTTCTCCCTGGCTTTGAAAACCCAGATGTTGGTGCTTCTCTCTCTGGTAACTATGTATTGGGATTTGGTCAGACAGAAATAAGCCTGTCTGTTGATTTGTGTTATTTAGAACTGTCTATAATTCCTATTTGTAATTTTGGTTTGTATTTGCTCTGAAGTTCAGGGTGCTGACTTTTTTCCCTGAACTAAATGAAATATGTATATACATGTGTGTGTGTGTGTGTGTGTGTGTGTGTGTGTGTATTATATATATACACATATATGTTTAATTAAAGTAAGATTGTTAACCCCTTAAATTTGCTTTCCTTAGAAAAGCAGATGAAAGAACCTGTGTTGGCAGCCCTCCTGTGTGTTGGTGCTATTGGCCTTACACAGCCACGGCAGCTGCCAGTTACATTGTTGATACAAAAGGCAGGAGATTCTACTCGGCCTGGCCTGGCCACACCAATTACCTTCCTAATATTTTCCTAGATTTCATTCATTCAGCGTCACCCATTTATGAAGAATTGAATGATGAACATCAATCATGAATTGTTTCTTACATCATTGTTTTCCAGTCATTCAGTCAACCCTCTCTTCCCCTCTGGAGTTTTTTTTTTGAGGGGAGAAGGCAGGGAAATTGGGGTTAAGTGACTTGCCCAAGGTCACACAGCTAGTAAGTGTGTCAAATGTCTGAGGTCAAATTTGAACTCAGGTCCTCCTGACTCCAGGGCTGGTGCTCCACTCACTGCACCACCTAGCTGCCCCCCATGCAGTTTTCTTGGCAAAGATACTGGAGCAGTTTGCCATTTCCTTCTCTGGTGGATTAAGGGAAACAGAGGATAGATGACTTGCCCAGGGTCACACAGCTAGTGAGTATCTGAGGCTGAATTTGGACTCAAGTCTTCCTGATTCCAGGCCCAGCATGCTATCCATTCAGCCACCAAACTGCTTCATTTCCTATATTAAGCCTGTATTGCTGAGAGCAGGTCTTCAAATGCCTTCTCTGGGGAATCTCTAAGACACATCCTTACTACGCACTGAGGGTGATGACATAAGGAGAAACCATAACTCATGCCCTCAGGAGGGAAGAGGACGAAGACCCATAAAATGCAAAATTAGGCAGCAAAAATAGTATGGAGTAGGACTAGAGTGGTCAAGGAAGGCTTCACAGAGAAGTAAGGGTTGGAGTGAGGCCTTGAAGAATGGATAAGATTCGGAGGAGAAGAGAGACCCAAGTCAACAGTGAGCCGTCCCTATAATTATAATTCTTCAACCGCATTTGTCAAGCCTTCAAGCCACTGCTTAACCTGAGGTCATGGCCACACAGGCCACATCCTCTGTGCAGCACCATGCCAGCTGATTATTCCTTCCCTCAGAGGTTTGGCAACAGATTATGGAAAGGCATCATCTTAGAAGAGACCAGGTTTACTCCTAGACCAGGAGATGCTGTTGTATTAGGTAAGCTCAGGGACCCCAACAGGGCTCAGGTAGCCCTCCCCACCTGACTCCCCCTGGACCACATGGCACCAACACAAGTCCTGGGCTTATTTTTTAAATGAATGTTCAGCTTATTCTCTCCCCAACTAGATAGAGTCAGAAGACAGGGCAGGAAAATCCTGGATTTGGAGTTAGCAACCCTGGGTTTGAATCTCAGCCCTGGAGCTGATGGTTTATGTGGCCTACATAAGTGCTTTCCTTTCCTTGGGAGTCAGTTACCACCGGGTCCAAAATTCCATATGTGTGACCTTGAGGGCCTTCCCTTCTTCAGATGAAATCAGCCAATCAATAAGCATTTATTGAGTACTTACTGTATGCCATGTACTGTGCTAAGCTAAAACACTTTCCCTTCCCTCAAGAAATTAACATTCTAATGTGGGGAGACAACACACAAACAAGCTGCAGTTTAGAAGGGTGGGAAGTAATCTTAGAGAGAAGACTATACAGGGGATGGGAATAGTCTCTGCATTAGTCCAGACAAGAGTTGATAAAGTTGCAACAAGTGGTGGTTGTGTGAGGAGAGAAGGTGGCATAGAGGAGAGATGTTGGAAAGGGAAAATGACAACGCTTGGCAACAGACTGGATATTTGGGGTGAGTTTAAGATAGGAGTTGAAAATAACAGGGAGGTTGTGAGTCTGGGTGAGGGGGAGGATAATCAGCTCTTGATCAATGATCTTATTGTTCAGTCATTCAGTCCTGTCCAACTCTTTGTGACCCTATAGACTTTTTGTCCATGAGGTTTTCTTGGCAAAGATACTGGAGTGGTTTCCCATTTCCTTTTCCCATGTAGGAAACTGAGGCAAACAGGGTTAAGAGACTTGCCCAGGGTCACACAGCTAATAAGTGTCTGAAGCCAAATGTGAACTCAGATCTTCCTGGTTATGAGCCCCATGCTTTATCCACACCACCTAGCTGCCCTAACTGGCATATAGTAGGTGCTTAATAAATGCTTATTCATCTCTTGACAATGATTTAAAACATCATAAGAGAGGTGGATGGGGGAGGGAGGGAATAATGAGTTGAGTTTCAGAAGTGTTCAGTTTGAGACATCTATGGGAGATCCAGTTCAAGCTGTCTGAGAGACATTCATCGTGCTTCTCAGAAAGACACAGTATCTACAATCCCTGCCAAGGGATAGAAGACTTTTATGTCTTCTGAGTTCACCCCAAACTTGACAATCCAACACATTTTCTCCAATTCAAAATTGGAAACCTGGGGCTCTAAATAGATAAACCTGTAGGCAGAGCTATATTCCTGACCTGTCACCAGCTCTGCTCTTAAATTACAATCAGTCCTGGAAAAGAAGCATGTTTGGTACTCAGCTATCCGAGTGAGTAAGTTTATCCTTCTGCCAAAGTAAGTTGAGTAGAGGAAGAGGTGGAGAAAAACAGACAGCCAAGATGCAGACAGTAAAATAACTTCCCCAAGGTGAGGTACTCTGTGAGTCTTTGTTGACTGATGGTACATCCCAGTATTAGAATATAGTGTGGTAGAGAAGACCTCATGATGGCCAGGGGAAGGTAGCAGCTAATGTTCAGTTTTGTTGTGGCTTTCTCCCTCTTGGGATGTAGAATTCTTCTTCTGGAGAAGTGTGTAGATACCTACAGGAATCATCTGAGTACCATTTACACCATTAACAGTAATTTACTGTGTGGCAGGCATCAAGTTACTTCTCTGGGGCTCATGTTCTATCCAGAGACCTCAAGTCTTCTAATAGTGTAATTTGTGGGTTCTTAGGGGTGTCAAGCAGGGAAATTGTGGAATCTCCATTTTTAGTGGTCTTTAAATGGGATAGATTCTTATCTGTCTGGTTGCTATTTAAATGTGGTACTATCCCAGAGCAGGGGGATGGATGGGATGACCCTTTTCAGACATGCGATTTCATACTTGGTGACATTCACAAACATTTTGTGAATGAACTTCCTCACCCATAATCTGAGGATAATGACCCCTGCCCTGCCTTCCTTGCAGATTAGTCGTAAGAATCAGAGGAAGACAGGAAACAGTCGGGAAAAGTCAATAACTCTGAAGTCAGAGAGACTGGATTTGAATTCCAGCTCAGTTTTTTCCTGCCTATGTGACCTAAGGCAAATGACTTTCCTTCTCTGAGCCTCAGTTTCTACATCTGCAAAATAAAGACGTTGGGTCAGATGGGCACTAAGGTCCTTTCCGATTCTCAATCTAGGATCTTGTGAGATGTTACTATGTATGCCTTTCCAAACGTACTTCAACCCTATGAAGGAGGTAGGGCAGATATTTCTATCATCCATTTTCCAGTTGGTGAAAGGCATGCCCATGGACCTGAAGCAATTCATCCAGGGTCACATAGTGAGACAGTGGCAGACTCATGACTTAAACCAGGCCTGCTGAGTCCTGGTCCAGTGTTTTCCCCCTTAGACCTCTTTGCTCAGGATCAAGAAAAAATGGATGGGGAAAGATTCTGAAGAGTTAGCAAGACTAGCTGTGCATGCACTCAAAAAGAAATATTAATATTGCCAACAAGGGAATAGCTTTGACAAGAGAGCGAGGGCAGCCTGGGACTGGCAGGCGATCGGTAACTTCTTTGCCGTCGGCAGCTGGCAAAGGGGAAGTGCTTGTCCTGATGAGGAAGGATCACTGTAGAAAATGACTTTGAAGAAATATCACAGTGGTAAATGTATTACGTTTGTCAAATGTCACCATGAATAAGGCTACAGATGCCTGCCCTCTCCCAGAGAGAGAGACATTCTTTTGCATTAGACACAGTCGGTGCTTAGAGGGTGATTGAAGATAGTAATTATCTAAGAATCATAGATATTTCCTAATCTTCCTTGCACTGGATTAGATACCTGATACCCCCTTGCCAAACCTACCTTACTGTGAACTAGAATCACAGGATGTTAGAGCAGGCAGGAGGGCTAGAGTTTCTCTTGCTGTGTTCGCCATTTCAGCCTAACCAGCCCTCCAACCAATCCCCATACAAGACATTCCCTCTCCTAACTCCACTCCTTTGCATTGGAGGACCACTGTGCCTAGAATGTGCTCCCTCCCAATCACCACTCTGTATGATCCTTAGTTAGCTCCCTTCAAAGTACCACTCAGGTGCTGTCCCCTACAGAAAGCTTTTTAAAGCCCTCCCAGTTGTTAGTGGTCTCTCCCTGTTAAAATCATCTGCATTACTTTGTACATTATCTGCGTGTCTGTCTGTCTATCTATCTATCTATCTATCTATCTATCATCTGTGTGTGTCTATCTGTTTTTCTGTGTGTCTAGTGTATCTATCTCTCTGTCTCTATTTATCTATGTGTGTCTATTTGTCTGTCTGTGTCTAGCTATCTATCTATGTCTATCTATCTTTGTGCATCTATCTGTCTATCTGCCTGTCAGTCTATCTCTCCATCTGTGTGTGTCTATCTATCTGTCTGTATGTCTAGTCTATCTCTCTGTCTGTATCTATCTATCTATCTATCTGCATCTCTTTCATCTATCAGTATGTCTTTTTTATTCTTCTCACCTCCAGTAGGATAGAAAAGCCTTGTGGGCAGGGAATATTTCATTTTTGTCTAGCATATAGGAGAAGCTTATTAAATATTTGTGAAATTATGAAGCCTTATTTACCTCCCTCATTTTACAGAAGGGTAAAGTGAGGCTCAGGGAGGTAAAGTAGATTAGCCAGGGTCACACAGTGAGGAAGCATCAGAATGATATGAGAGGAGCTCAGAAACTGCCCAGAAATCAGAAGCTTTGTCCTGAGGTACAAAGTCTGTTAGTCTCCAGGGAGCATGTGTTCCAAATTAATAAAAGGGCACCAGGGATGAGAACTGTTAGGTTAGAGGAGAAATCTCACTGCTGACAATTTCATACTCTGTCAGCTGAACTCTTTTTATGGAACAACACGAAAACAACAACAGATTGATGTCAGAAACAAGATGTAAGATGCAGTTGTCCCATGATGTGACACAATTCAATGACACATAAAAAGACATTTAGAGCCCAACTTTGGTTAGGATGCCAGGATGTGATGGAGAAAGAAGCCCTGCAGATTTTCTTGGAAATGAACAAAGGAGATGTTTAGGTCTCTTATACTGGGAGAGTTCACATTTGTGACTTTATGAGGTCTCAGCACGTTTGTTGCTATTGTTCGGTCACGTCTGACTCTTTGTGACCCTGTTTTAGGGTTTTCTTAACAAAGATACCAGAGTGGTTCACCATTTCCTTCTCCAGCTCATTTTACACATGAGGAAATTGAGGCAAACAGGGTTAAGCAACTTACCCAGGGTCACAGCTGGTAAGTGTCTGAGGCCAGGTTTGAACTCAGGAAGATGAGTGTTCCTGCCCCCAAACCCAGTGCCCTATCAATTGTGCTACCTAGCACATAGTGGGCACTTACTATACGCTTGCTACATGCAGATTTACACTATATGCAAAATTTTATGCTAGACACCATGGGAACAATAGCCAATCTTCTAAAGAGAACCTTCTCCTCT
The DNA here is from genome assembly GCF_011100635.1 of Trichosurus vulpecula. Classification (NCBI taxonomy): domain Eukaryota; kingdom Metazoa; phylum Chordata; class Mammalia; order Diprotodontia; family Phalangeridae; genus Trichosurus; species Trichosurus vulpecula. Next base: position 73,982,893 of record NC_050581.1, read on the forward strand.
AGACCTAGCAACTCCTTTATACTACCCTTTACACATGTCAGGCTTGTTTTCCTAACCATGCCTTTGTGAATACTGTTCCTCCCGCTCGGAATATCCTCCCTTCTGCTCTCTGATCCAAATCCTTTCCATCCTTCAAAGTCCAGCCCAGGTCAATGTAGAACAGTGGAAAGAGGAAGCTTTGAACTCTGAGGCCTTAGGTTCAAATCTTGCCTCTGTGGGTAACTTACTGTGTATGTGACCTTGAACAAGTCATGACCTTTGTTGACCTCGGTTTCCTCAATTGTAAAATGAGGGGGTTGGACTAGATGACCTTGAAAGTCCTTTACGATTCTAAACCTAAGATCTATCTGTCTGTCTGTCTGTCTATCTGCCAAGAGTGAGTTCCTCCTCCACCTGCTCCTCAGGAATTGTCTGGCCTGAACTCAATGCTTTTCATGTTAATGATTACGTGTGAGTGTTTATGTATACACACACACACACATACACACACACATATATATATACACATACATACATACATATATATATGTATATACATATGTATATACACATATATATGTATATACATACATATATACATACATATATACATATATACACACATATACATTATACAAATAATATATATTATATGTGTGTGCACGTATGTATATACGTATAAACACATGTATATACACATACACACATTCTATATATACATATACATGCATATATATACAGAATAAATACAAATGAGAAAGTAGAAACAACACTTAAATAAAGTTGAGAACAATGGCTGATCAAATACACGTGAAAAATCTCTGCGCAGGCAGCACAATTTTGATGGTACAAAGCGACTGATTTTCAGCACATATTAAAAAAGGGTTTAAAAGTCATAAACGGTAGCAAAAAAAAAATTGTAAGTACGTATCCACGTGCCTCCTTTAGGTAGAAGAGTGGATACAGCGCTGGCCTAGAGTCAAGAAGACCTAAATTCAAATGTGGCCTCTATCGCTAGCTGTGTGTGTGACCCTGGGCAAATCAGTTAACCCTATATGCCTCAGTTTCCATATTTGTCAATCGGGATAATAATAGCATCTAACTCCTAAGGACAAAATAAGATAACATTTGTGAAGCACTTTGTAAATGCCACCAAATTTGTTAAGCTGGGAGGTGCTTGAGAGCAGACACTCTTTCCCCCTTTTTGCTTCCCCATCAATTTGTGCTGTGGTTGGTGACTAGTAAGGATTTAATAAATGCTTTTTCACTTCACTTATTCCTAATCTTTATAAAAATACTTATGAAAATTCCATCTATTTTATCCTTTGATGAAAACATGAAAAGGGAACAGACCATTTTCACAATTTTCTACAAGTGACTACATCTTCGTAATACGATTCGCTGAGAGGTATAGAGAAAATACAAGATCCTGCCACCTTTATTGCTTGTTGTTGTTTTCAATCATAAAAAGTTTTAATTTGGTAAAGAAAATCACAACCTTAAAGGCTCTTCTCCAACAGGGTGTTTCCCATAGATATATACATACATACATATATGAGAATATACTCCCATATATTTTTGTATGAAAAGATAATACAGGAAGATTCTTTGACAGATTCAAAATCAGAACTAAGTTTCCTGAACTTTGGCTATTAATACACAAAAAGATACATAAAAGAAGGAGATGTATGTTCATCAAAGATGTATGCCACTGTATTAAAGGTATTTCCTGCCAAGTCCAAATGAAAAAGGGTCCTCTATAGATAATTTTTTTTAAAAAAAGTAAGGCCCTATTAAGTTCAAAACATTGTGCAAAGAACTACATTAAGTGCTAGGAATACAAAAACAAGAAAATACTTCTTACCATCAAGAAATTTACATTCTGGAGGATAAAGAATACCCATGCTATTCTTCACCCTCTATAAAAAGTAGTTAAAGCATGACTATGGAAGGAGAATGCCAATTGCCCAGATTATAGCAACAAAATGAAGGTGATAGATAGATGATAGATAGATAGATAGATAGATAGATAGATAGATAGATAGATAGATAGAGACACCTAGACAGACAAAGGGAATCTCTCTAGATAAAAATGTCTAGATAGGTGTCTTCATCTAGTACAGGACAATATTCCAAATGCTATCCAGCCTATATTTCTCCTCTTGTTCAAATTCTGGCCCCATTTCATTGTTCAACCTCAGTGTCTGTCTCAATAAAGACAAATAGGGAAGCTTCCTATCCATTTTCTTCTATCCATCTAGTGGTGGATATGTCTTGGATGAAGATCCAACAAAGGAGACTGAGCAGTAGTCGGTTAGGCAGGAGAACCAGGAGAAAGCCATGTTACGAATACCTAGAGAACAGAGAGTGTCAAGGTGAAGAGGGTGATTGATGCTGTCAAAGGCTGCAGAGAGAGCAAGAATGATGAAAATTGAGAAAAGGCCATTAGGTTTGACAATTAAGAGATCACTGGTAACTTTGGAAAGAATGGTTTCAGTTGAATGATGAGGTCAGACTTGAGAGTTAAGAAGAAAGTGAGGAGAAGGAGTGGAAGCATCTATTGTGGATGACCTTCTGTTGCACTAACTACAAAAGGGAGTAGTGATGATCCAACAGCTCTTGGGTATGGATGGATGGATGGGTGGATGGATGGTTTTTTGAGGATGGAGGAGGCATGGGCACTTTTGTAAGTGATAGGGAGAGAACCAGTGGACAAGGAAAAGTTGAAGATGGGTAAGAGGGGAGATGATAGAAGAAGCAATCTTTTAGAGAAGAAAGGATGGAATGGGATAATGTGCATGTAGATGGATTTGCCTTGGCAAGGGGAAGGGCCAATTCATCATGCATGACAGGAGGTGGTGAGGGCAGAAGACATCTGGGAGATGAGAGATGAGGAAGAGAAGGGAAGAAGCTCTTAGTGAATGATCTCAGTTTTGTCAGTGAAATACGAGTCAGAGTTCTTAGTTGAGGGACTTTGGGGGTGGAAGGAGAGGGAGCTATGGGAAGTTCATGAAGGGATAAAAACATTTAGAAAAGCCTCTGTGATGAGTGGGATAGTAAGTTATTCAGGGAGGTGTAAAAGGATTGCCTTGTAGGTGTGAGGGCCCACTTGAGATTATGTAACATTAATTTGTAGTAGATCCACTCAGCACCGTTTCATTTTTTTCTCCAGCTTTTTTCAGTAACAAGTAAGAACAAAGGTATCTTGGATGGTGAGAGTAATCCAGGTCTGAAGCTTGGCTGAGCAAGATTGGATATAGGATAAAAGCAAGGGGATTCAAGAGAACAGTGCCGAACTGACCTGGCTCACCAAGAGGCCAAGATGGAGAAGGGAGAAGAAGGTAGCCAGGATAGGAGCGATGGCCTTGGAAAGAACTTGGGGCTGCAAGGCAGAAGTGGAGGTGGAATGACAGTGGCTTGTGATCAGAGGAGATAATTTCAGACTTCATGAACACAGAAGTGGCACATTTGTAGATGACAGCAAGATCAAGGGTATGACCTTCACTGTAGGTAGGGTGGATGAGTAGGTCATAGGAAATGAACAGATGGAGACATTTATTGCTACACCTTATTTGTACCTTCAAAACATTTCTCTTGCATGTGCCCTTCTCTCTTTCTATTCATACAGTCATAACCCTGGCTCAGAATCTCAGCATCTCTCACCCAGACTATACAATAGTCCTTCTAACTTATCTCCTCAAGTCGTTCCCCACTCCAATCCACTTGACTGTCAAAGTAACTTTTCTAATGTATGCCATGCCTTCTTCTCATTCCCCCCACCAAGCATGAGTTCCAGTGGCTCCCTATTTGCTGTTCAGTCATGTCCAAATCTTTATGACCCTGCAGACCATAGCATACCAGTGCTATCCATGGAGTTTTCTTGAAAAAGATACTGGAATGGTTTACCATTTCCTTCTCTAGTGGATTAAGACAAACAGAGGTTAAGTGACTTGCTCAGGATCACTCAGCTAGTAAGTGTCTGAGGCCAAATTTGAAATCAGGTCATCCTGACACCAGGTCCAGCTTTCCATCCACTGAGCCACCTGGCTGCCTCTCCCTATTTACTACAGGATCAAAAATAAACTCCACTATTTGACATTTAAATTTTTTAACAATTCTACTTTTCCAGTCTTCTTACATACAGTCTCCATCCAGGGTCACCGAACTGCTTGTGATTTATTCAGTCTTAACACTTTAACTATCTCCTCTCTGTGCCCAATGCCTAGAATGTTCTCTCACCTCACCTCCTTCTTTTTGTTCTCCTGAGTTCCTTTAAGACTCAGCTGAAATCCCACCTTCTGCAGGAGACCTCTCCTGAATCCCCAAGCTGCTAATACCTTCCTCTTAGATCTCTATCTATTCTGTGTATATCTTGAATATACCTAGTTATTTACGTTGTCTCCTCCATCCGAATATATGTTCCTTGAGGGCAGAGACTGCATTTTGCTTCAGTGCCTGGAACATGATAAATTATTAATAGGTGCTTGTTGACTGACTGACGTTCATATTGTAGCTTTTTGCAAGTCCCTCTCTTGGTTTTGGTTTCTCTGTGAAATGAGCGTTCTGGACTAGAAGAGTCTTAAGGCCTCTTCTAGCTCTGACATCCTCTGATTCTGTGATTCTAGGATCCTGTTTTCTCATTAGAAAACTCCATGAGGTTAACTGCTCAGTCCTTGTTGTTCGTTTATGTTATAGATGACAATTGAAACCAAGTGCCAAAGAAAGGAAGGGATTTACTTGGGCATATACGGGACCAACTCTTACCAAATTTTCAGGGTGAGCATTTGAACCTCAGGAATCAGCAACCACTACAAATCAGGGCTTGAGTAATCGTTCTGTTATATATACACATACACACACACACACACACACACACACACACACACACACACACATATATATATATATCCCCGAGAACCTGTTTGCTAAATAAGCACACCTCTGGATTACTCTATAAACATTGCTTGAGCTCAGCAGGAATACAGTAGACGTCTCAGTGAATAGTCATTGTCAGCCTGGAGACCAGCTGACAATAATTTTTTTTGGAGGGGGGAAGGCAGGGCAATTGGAGTTAAGTGACTTGCCCAAGGTCACACAGTTAGTAAGTGTGTCAAGTGTCTGAGGCCGGATTTGAACTCCGGTCTTCCTGACTCCAGGGCCGGTGCTCTACTCACTGCACCACCTAGCTGCCCCCAGTTGACAACAATTAATAATAATAATACCCCTTTAAGGTTTGCAAAGTGCTTTATATCCTTTATTCCATTTGAGCTTCACAGTATTACTGGATTTACCCAAAGTCACATTAAGAAATGGTCCAAAGAGTCAAGAGTGGGGCAGCTAGATAGCTCAGTGGGTAGGGTGCTGGGCCTGGAGTCAAGAAGACTCATCTTCCTGAGTTAAAATCTAGCCTCAGACACTTACTAGCTGTATGACCCTGGGCAAGTCACTTAATCCTGTTTGCCTCAGTTTCCTCATCTGTAAAATGAGCTGGAAAAGGAAATGGCAAACCACTGCAGTATCTTTGCCAAGAAAACCCCAAATAGGGTCACAAAGAGTCAGACACAACTGAAAATGACAGACCACCAACAAGAAGAGCCAAGATTAGACCCCAGGTCTGTTGGTTCTCCATGCAGTGTGTGCTCCACATCCAATAGTGTACTGAGGGCTTGCCTCCCCTTAGAATTGTGAAGTCACTCCAGACATTCTTCAGGAGGTGGAGCTTGGTGGAGGTGGGAGGAAGCTGAGCTGAGTATTGAGTTAAGAGAACTGAATCAGGAATGGCAGAGGGGTGGGGGGGTGGCTAATGAAAGCTCCATGAAGTGTTCCTCTGTTTGTTTTCGTACAGGGTGAGGGGAGGGTGTTGTTTTGTTGGGTCCTGTTTTGTTCCTAAAATCCTTTTGCAATTGAGCTTGTAGGAGAAGGCAATTATCTACCTGCTGAGTGGGGCTGTTAAGTCTTACAATTAGAGCTGTACCACCTGGTAGGGAAAAGAGACTCTTTAGAAGGGACCCAGGGTGGGAGGTGCAGAGTAGGAGGTGGCAAGCATTGGGCTCCAGTGTCCAAAACTTCGCCTCTGTCTCTCTGCCCCACTAACGGATTAATTGGCACATGAGTTCTCCTAGACATGGGGGCAGCTTCCCCTCGGACTCAACGCACCCTGCAGCCCCCTATCTATCCCTATATTTCAGCTCCTCTGATTGTCACTAGAAATCAATGTCAGGAGGGATGAGAGATATCCCTCCAGCTTTCTAGTATGGTTTCATCCTAAGTAGTTTACTGAGCACCCTTTGAGAGTACAGCACAATGTTAGGTACTTTGGGGGGGGAAGAGGAAGGGAGGGGAGTTAGAGGGGAAGAAAGGAGAGGAGAGAGAATAAAGGGGGAGAGAGAAGGAAAGTAAGAGCAATAGGGTAGGGGGGAGAGGAGGTCTCAATTGAGTAAGTGCATGAAGAAAAGCACCAACTGATCTAGGGTAGGAGGACCTGGGTTCAAATCTTGCTTACTATCTATGACCTTGGGTGAATAACTTACCTTAACTGCCATGGACTTCAGTTGCCTCACCTGAAAAATGATGGGGTAGGACAAGGACAGAGTAAGGAGCCTGTGAGATCCCTTTATGATTCTCCTATGAGCCTGACGCTGTGTTCAGTTATAATGTGAGGAGAGATAAGGGAAGGGCACGGTCTCCACTCAGGGATCACAGCCTCCATCTGGTAGGCACAGAGATATTCCTCCCATCCCTCATGTGATATTGCAAACAAAATCACTTGTGATTCTCCAGTATACTCAGGTATCATCTATGTATGTGAGTTTTGTTGTTCAGTCATGTCTGACTCTTTGTGACCTCATTTGGGGTTTTCTTGGCAAAACCACCAGAATGGTTTCTGCAGCTCATTTTACAGATGAGGAAACTGAGGCAAACAGGGTAAAGTGACTTGCCCAGGGTCACACAGCTAGGAAGTGTCTGAGGCCAGATTTGAACTCGGGAAGATGGTCTTCCTGATTCCAAGCCCAGCATTCTATCCACTGCACCACTGAGCAGCCTTATGTACATGATATCTAAACATCTATGTATATTATCTCTCTTTCTAACAGATTATAATTCAATAAGGGCCAGGATTGTCTCATTTAAATTTTGTTATCACCTGAATGCCCAGTACAGTGCCCTGCACACAGTAGTTACTCAGTAAAATTTTGTTTTATTGCATTGTATTGAGGGGGTGTCACCAAACAGAATATAATTGTGGAACTCCAACTCTATATTCTGTAGAATTTTAATGGAGAGATTGCTGGAGTCAGAGGGGAAAGGAAGAAGAAGGGAGCTGTGAGATAAAAGATTTCCTGGAAGAAGCAGATCCCAAGCTAGACCTGGAAATGTAGGTTTTGATAGGGCAAAACTTCCCAAGCAGGTAGAAAGTGGGAGGTAGGAGTAAATAATACTAATAATTATAATAATAATGATAGCTAACATTTATAAACCCTTTTAGGATGTGCAAAGTCCTTTCCCTACGTAAGGGAGCAGGGGGATGTGGGTTGATAGAGTCACAGGACCTAGCCCCATCCAGCCCAGCTTCCTTTGTTGACTCAGAGTGCTGTTTATACTTGTTTGAGGGACCAGAGCCTATACCTATTATGTTTATGCATTAAGTTCTATGACTGCAGCCATCAAGAGAGCAAGTGAACCCCATTCTCCTACCCTTACACATCTGCCGTCTCTTTATGCCTTCTTCTTTTCTCTCTAGGCTGTATTCCTGACTCTCCAGACTTTTTTTTTACCATACCTCCCCTGGATACCATCATCTCTTCTCTCCTTATCCCTTCCCCTTTTCAGTATCTTTTATTTGTTACCTTCCCCTTTAGAATGTAAGCTCGTTGAGGTCAGGGACAGTCTTTCTTTCTGTTTGGTTTTGTGAACACTTAATAAATATTTGTTGACTTGACTTCTCTTGATCCAGTCAGTGAAAGAGGTCATGTATTATTTTCTCTGTTTTACAGAAGAGAAAACTGAATCTCAGAGAGGTTAAATGATTTGTCCAAGGTCACAGAGATATTACATCGCTACATGGCAGATCTCAGAAATGAACCCAAGTTGTTTTTTTTTTATTCCAAATTTAATTCAATTCAACGGAAGGAGTATTAACTGAACCAGTGCCAGACACTGAGCAAGGCCCTGGGTATATGAAAAAAAAAATCTGTTCAGGGGGTTGGGTAGATAATAGATAGAGATAAACACAATGCTTACATGAAGTAAATGCGGAATAATTAGTGGGAGAAGACTAGGAAAAGCCCTATTAAGAAGTGGGACCTGAGATATGCTTTTGAAGGAAATTAAGGATGTTATGAAGAAGAGATGAGGACAAGGCCAGTCCCTTCCCAACTACGTTACAGCTCGCTTTTCAGCATGTGCAGTCCAGCTGGAGCAGAGATATGTGAGGGGAATGGACACTCAATCTTTTGTGAAGGTAACTTTTATGGAGGTAACATTCCTAGAAAACAGGGCAAAAGTCAAAAACACAAGCACTAAAACATTGAGCTAAGGGAAATGGGGGATTGGGTTCCCACAACCATGAAAAACTGTAGTCTTTCGCTAGAGAATGCTGAAAATACACTTTTCTGTGTATAATTCTTTATAACAGAACATTAATTCTTCTACTATGCACTTTTCCTAACACAGTAGCCATAAGATACCCCATAAAATACAAAGCAGGGGAGAGGCAACCCCAGATAGGACAAGGAGAGGCAGAGGCTACAGTGATGTTGGAAGAGCCAAGGTAAAAAGGGGAAAAAAGGAAGCTGCCATCTTTAATCTCCCTTTTGGCTCTGGGTTTGAATTGTACCCCAATAAAAAGTACATATCTCAGGCAGGAGGGATGGGAAGTGTGAGGCAAGATTCTCAGGGGAGCAGCAGTAGCAGCAGCTGGGTAGGCAGGATACTCCCTCAGACTTGCCAGCTCCAGCAAGAGGGCAGAGGTCGAGGCACGGAGGAGGCGACCTTCATCTCTTGTACCCCCAAACTTAGCCTCTTTTCTAATTTCTCAATTCCCTCATTGCGCACATGAGAGGTTACCTTAGCACTTTCTGGGGGCAGATTCACAAACACTTTTACCAGTACTTTCCTCCTTTTTGCAAATATAAATTTGCACACGGGCCTCTCATTTTTTTTCTGTACTGTGCATAGACACAAATGTGTACAGTTGCCAATGAGTAAGCAAAAATTAAATTGCTTGGGGCAGCTAGGTGGTGCAGTGAGTAGAGCACTGGCCCTGGAGTCAGGAGGACCTGAGTTCAAATCTGGCCTCAGACACTTGACGAATGTACTAGCTGTGTGACCTTGGGCAAGTCACTTAACCCCAATTGCCCTGCCCCCCCCAAAAAAACCTAAATTGCTAATAAAATAATGCAAATGATTGAAGTCATGAAAGTTAAGCATACAAATGTTGAGGATTAACTGCATTAGAAAATGATTTTTGCAGGGACAGATTTAGGAGGCCAAGGCAGGACAGCTTAGGCTTAACATGGTTGGTAAACAGAAGCTATGGAAAGTGTTTGAGGAGAGAACACATGTCTAGGCCTGCATTTTAGTAGGATGTCTCTGGTAGTAAGCAGCATGAAGGGGAGGGGAAAGACTGGATGGAGGGAGACTGTCTAGGAGGCTCTTACCATAGTCCTTTTAGAAGTGAGAGACCGGGCTTGAGGAAGAGTGATAGCTTCAGAGCTGGGAAGGAAGTGTATAAACTCAAGACACAATGTACTGAGAAGGAAGAAACTGAAGAAGAAAAAAGAAAGGACTTGAGGATGATGCTGTTTCTTATCTGGGAGCCAGGCAGAATGCCCTTGAGAAAAGGTTTGCCCTTGAGAGTACTTACACATTTGGTGGTAAGGGAGACATAGGAAAAGGGTTTTGATTTCCTGGGGTTTAGTTTAAATTTGTAAAGGGACTGAGTTATAGTCTGTCTGGGAATTAGGGTGCAGGTGCAGGTTATTTAGCAAACGCCCTCCCATCATATTTACATAGGCTTCCCATTTGCAGTATGGAATCCCAGGAGCTGAAGTCTCAAAAGATTTAGGTCTATTCACAGAGGGCAGATTCCTATAAAATGACTGAGAAAAGTTTGCCATCTTGGGCCTGCCTCATTCTTCCAAGGTTAATGTTTCAAAATGCAACCATACCTTCCCCAGACCAATTCTCATCTTCCCCTTCCTTTTCCAAGCCCATCAGGAGGGACAGGGGTCTGACACATGTCACACCTCCTCAATTGACATAAAACACTTAATAAAATGTCAAGAGAAGGACTAACAATTTGTTCACATGCTAATTTCTTCAATTTTTCTCCCCTGTTTTCTGTTGTCAGCAAACAAAGGTTGTTTTTTTTTTCTTTCACCCCCTTTAAATGACTCTCTTTGGGAACTGGTGCCGAGGGAAGTGAGCAGAAGCAGGAGAACAATTCACACGATGACCACGGTAATGTAACAGAAATCAACTTTAAAAGACTCCAGAACTCTGATCAATGCAGCAGTCGATCATTACTTCAGAGGACTGATGGTGAAGCATGCTTCTTGTTTCTTGGCAGAGAGGCGACAGACTGGGGTCACAGAATGAGGGCATGCATTTGCAGCCTCTGCCAATGGGTTGATTTGTTTTGCTTGACCACGCTTATTTGTTGCAAGGGAAGGTCTCTTTTGGGAGGGAGGTTGATGGATAGTGATAGAAAGGCAAAAAAAAGTCAGAAAAAGAAAAGAGAATCAATGAAGGATTTTAAAAAAACAGATGGGAGAAGGGAATTCAGAAAAGGACAGAGCAGCAGGGCGATTTTGTTACTATCCTGTTCTGTTATATTTAGTGAACACTTTAAAAAAAACTACTTAAAAAGTAATTTACTTTTTTTTGCTTAATGTCTCACATTTTCTTCTTCTAACTAACTCCCTGGGAGAGACTGTGTAGGATACTGCCTGCCCAGGCTGCCTCTGTTGCTGCGTAAGCATTGGCTACCCAGCAGAAATCTTACCAGCTCTCTTGGGGCCAGGGCTATACCACGCAGAGTGAAATGGGGTTTTGTGAATTGGGACCATGTGGACAGCTAAACTGGAGAACACAAATGCAAAACCTTCTCCAGTCTCTCTAATTCTGTCCTCTTTAGGTAACGGGGTTGAGGGGAAGGGAAGCTGGTCCAGGAGTGGGGAACATGATTAATCTGAAGAATTTGGGCTGTGTAGCCCTAGCCCTGAGCCATAGCTACAACTGCTAGATGAGATGGAGAATGAACCAAAGAAAACCAAACTGGAAATACCTTTTATTGTGCTTCTCTGTAGATTCCTGGCCCATGTGATTTTCTGTTCTGCATGTCATGGGTCATTCAGAGAATGATGGATTGTCAGATTAAAAGAGACCTTTCAGAACCATGTAGTACAAACTGAGGTTTAGAGATGGAAAGGACTTATCCAAAGTGATGCAGTCAGTTAGAACCAGAACTGGAAGTAATGGGGATGCCCATCAACTGGGGAAGGGCTGAACAAGTTGTGGTATATGATTGTGACAGAATATTACTGGGCTACAAGAAATGATGAGCTCGATGACTTTAGAAAAACATGGATAGACTTGCACAAAATAATGAAGAGCAAAAAGAACAGAGCCAAGAGAGCATTGTGTACAGTAACAGCAATCTTGTCTTAAGAACAGCTTTAAGCAAATATGCCATTTTGACTATTATAAATACCCAGATTAACTACAGAGGGCATATGAAGAAAGGCACTATCTGCATCCAGAGGAAGAACTGATAAATAGAAATCTGTAAATTATTCTACATATATACAGATACATATTTCAGTCTAATGGTAGCCATCTCTAGGTTGGTTGGGGTGGGGGATGAGGGAAGGGAAGAAAAAAAAGATATGAGGAAAAAAAGAAACCTACATAATAACTTTATTATATTTTAAAAGGAGTAGCAAATGATGCAAAATAGATTTGCAGTTTCACGTGCAGTTTCAAATTATACTGTGTTATAGAAATACTTGTTTTATTCTATAAATTAAAAATAAAATAAATAAAATTTTTAAAAATAAAAACCTTAAAAAAAAGAATCAGAGGCAGGATTCAGACCCTAGTGTCCTGATTCCAGTCCTAGTCCTCTTTTCTGCCACACCCACTACCTCTGTTCACTTTATACCACTTATATTGCCACGGTCAAGTCCATTCAAATCCACCCAGCTTTGTCATCAATTACACTATCAGGGAGGAAGGAGAAAGGGAGATTTCCTTCAGGGGGTTCACAATCTAGGAGAGGCAGAGGAGAAACAGATCTAGGCCTTCCCCCCTGGACTTCCCAGGCTGGGGTGACAGAGAAGACTCAAGCCCTATGTAGCTTCAGAAAACTCTTAGTCTGAAGTCCATGCCTTTAGAGAGCCCAGTCTTTATGCATATGCATATATATGTATATACATATTTATATATACATATATGTATGTATGCATGTATAAGTATATAAACTTATAAATATATAAGCCACTGGTCTTTCCACAGCACCAAGGGGTAGGCCTGCACTTGAAAAGCTAATAGCTACCCTTGAGGAAATAATAATCTTAAGTAAAGAGACAGAAGGATCAGACCCAGGCCCTAGTTTCATGGAAATCACGGTCTGAGAGATTGCATAGCTAATCTTTGGGAGCTTACAATTTTATGGAAAATAAAGGAATAGACCTAGGCCTTGCAGGTGGTAGGAGAGGGAGAGGAGAGGAGAGAGAGAGAGAGAGAAAGAGAGAGAGAGAGAGAGAGAGACAGAGAGACAGAGAGACAGAGAGACAGAGAGAGACAGAGACGGAGAGAGAGGGAGGGAAGGAGGGAGGGAGAGGGAGACAGAGACAGGGAGACAGGGAGACAGAGAGACAGAGACAGAGAAAGAGAGAGACAGAAACAGAGACAGAGAAGCAGATGTTTTTAGATCTAGGCTTTGTCTTTGGTCTTGGGTAAAATAGAGACAGGGAACAGCTACATTTGGGGATCTCCTAAATTGGTTGGACTGCTAGGACTCCCCCACAACAAAAGCCAATGAACAATAAAAGACTTGAACAGTTTAAGAGACAGAAGGTGACCCACAGGGCCCTTCAGGATGTATTCAGTAGCCTTGGGAGTGATGCAGATAATAAATACTTGCTTGGAGAGCTCTGAGGAGGGGATTCCCTGCCCCTTTCCACTACAGTGGTCAAAAAGAAGTAAGGCTCTGGAACCACTACTTTGTTACCTCAGGCCCATGAAGACATCCACCCTGCATAGTGGTGGCCAGGAACTTTAGGTGGGACCAGGGTGATTTAGCTTGCCTACATCTAGGGCTACAATTAATTACATAATCGGGCCTCACTCACCTGATTGTGGAAAGGTAGCAACAGCAAGCAATTCCAGTTCCTGATTTTATGCACTTTTTAAATGCATTTTGCTGTGGTGGAAAAAAAAATGCCCATGAACCATTGAAGGAGAACAGAGATTTGCTGCAAAGCTTCATTGATTTACATATGAAGTAGGCAGTAGGCTTCTGAAGATGAAAAGTAAATGGTGATTGCAGTCTATACCACCAGCCTGGCAGGAGTAGACAGCGGGCCACAGGACAGATGTCTTTGATAATTGTGTTTGGGTACAGCCTGGTGTGCTGGAAAGAGCAACCTATCAGAACCAGTACCCTAGGTCTGTGCTTTCTACCTGGGTGGTCCTCAGCATTGCATTGAGGGTCTTGATTTTAAAGACCCTCTGGTCTAGGGCTCTTAACCTGGCATCTGTGATTTTTTTAAGTATTTTGATAACTGTATTTCCAAATAATTCATTTCCTTTAGAGTGTTATGTATTTTATTTTAAACATTTAAAAAAATACATTATTCTGAGAAGGGATCCATAGGCTTCACCAGATTGCCAAAGGGGTCCAAGGCACAAAAGAACCTCTGCTACCTGGTCCAATGAGAAAACTAAGGCCCACAGAGGCTTAAGCAATTTTATGTAAAGTTATGTAGCTAGCAAGCCAGGATACAAACCAAAGTCCTCTGACTTCAAAACCAGCATTCTTTCTGCCTCTCCTCAGTGAGCCTTGTCTGTGAAATGGACATAATAGTCACATCAAAAGGCAGCTGTTGTGTGAGGATCAGGCTTGGAGTCAGGAAGACCTGGGTTCATGTCCTTCCTCTTTCATGTACTGGCTGTGTGGTCCTGAGCCAGTCCTTTAACCACTCAGAGTCCAAGGAAACTCAATGAGACTTTAAGTCGAAGGTTTGCATTGGCGGAGGGATCACCCATCTCAAACAAAGAAAATACATGCATGTATACATGCATGCACGTGTATATGTACATATATATATACATATATATGTATATATATATATATATATATATATATATATCACATATATTACCTACATCTCTGGCCTCTTATGAGAAGGTGCTTTGTAAATCTTACAGTGCTATACCAATGTGTTATTACTATCATCCTATCTCACATATATAGTTATAGTATTGTGTAGTGGATAGTGTTGGCCTTGTAGTCAGGAAAACCTGGGCTCAAACCCCATCTCTGACCCTACCTTGTGACAATGAGCAAGTGATTTTCCCTCTCTTAACCTCGATTTCTCCATCTGTAACATGGTGGCTTGGAGAGCAATACGTAAGGAGTGTGCTGGACTGACTAGCCTTTCAGGTTCCTTTAAATTCTAAATTTATCATCCTATGATTCTTCCCACCTGCTTCTTTGTGATCCTTACTCTAAAGACAAATATTGGGTTTTTCTCTGCAGTCTAGGGCATGACTGGATTTGCTTTATTTCCTCCTCAGGCTTATAACTGTAACACCCAAACCATCTTCCCCTACTGCTTGGCCAAATGGAGTTCCAGGGGGCTGGCTGAATACCCCTGAAAACATTTACCTCTAGAAGAAGGAATAAAACAGAGCTCTTATAGCATAGAATGGGCACTAGAATGGCAAAGCAAGAATTAGACTTTATAATTTGCAGCCCCATTGGATTGGAAAAGGCATTGAACTCAGAATCAAGAGACTGGTAGCTCTGGTACTTCCTGGCTTTATAACCTTGGATGCCACTTATGTGAAAACCAGTTTCCTCACTTCTTAAACAGGGACAATAATACACTACTCACCTCACAGAATTGTTGGGAGGAAAATGTTTTATAATCCAACTGTACTTTACCCTTGAATCCCTTGCCCCTTTGGCCTATTGTCACTTGTTCACCAGTTGCCAAACTACAGTCTTGGGTGAACACCCCCTTCTGTCTATCTTCTCAAATCCTATTTACAACCTGCTGAATGCCACTGAAGAAAGTCACTCAGATGGACCAACTCAGTCTACTACAACCTTGTCCAACATCCATTGGGCCATCATGGTACCTGGCGAATGTTTTGATTTGCCCTTACTGCCTCAATCTCACAGCCGCCAGAGTGGACATTCGAAAGCTTGCCTCCTTTCTTTAAGCCTCACACACCACTTCTTCACCCCCTTATCTCAAGCCAGAACCTATTTCAGACTTTAAGGAGAAAAAAAGAGTCCATCCACTGAGAAGTCCTTCTCTCCAAATCTATATCTCAAAACTTATTGAAGTCACCCCCCAGCCCGTTCTCTCCTTCCTTAATTCTACTTTCTGATAAAGAGGCAGTTCATCTCCTTGCCAAGGTCAATTGCAGTACTGGTGCTCTTGACCACCTTCTTGCATCTCGTCCAGGATGCTGAGTCATCTGTCACCTGCCTTATCTCTCTGATCTTAAATTTCTCTTTATCTACTGGCCCCTATTCTGTGCCAAATACTGCAGATATTAAGATAAAAGTAAAACCTTTCCTGCTGTTAAGGAATTTGTATGCTAATGGAGACATGTTCACACACAAGGCATCCCAAAAGTCTTAGTGCAGTCTTGAAGTTTTAATATATAGGCATATATGTAGGCATATATGAAGGCTGTAGTGTGTACATATGTCTGTGTATGTATGTATGTTTGTATGTATGTATGTATATACACACATATACACACACAAAATCAATCCAAAGCAGTGTTATAAAGGAGAGACCTAGCTACTAGTGGAAACTGGGAAAGCTTTCACGTAGAACAGGGTTTGTTAGTTCACTGACCCCTTTGTCAGTCCAGTGAAGCCTATGGACCCCTTCTCAGAATAATGGTTATAACTGCATAGGATTACAAAGGAAATCAATTATGCTGAAAAAGAGTTATTAAAATATTATTTTCTCAAAAACCAAATTTGTAAAGAACTGATAAAAAGAAGTACATGTGAAATGATTTTACATAATACATATGTATGTATACACACATTGGTGTATAGTAACCATCTCTAGGGCAGGGAAGGATGGAAAAAGAGAAAAAAGAAATTTGCATAACAACTTTATTATATATTTAAAAGGAATAGCAAGTTGTACATAAAAGATTTGCAGTTTCATGTTCAATCATCTTTTTTTATTATACTATGTTATGGAAATGCTTAATTCCATAAATTTAAAAAAATTAAGAAAAAAATCTAATTTGTGACCCCAGATTAAGAGCTCTTGATGTACAAAGTAGAACTAGAGCTGAATTTTGAAGTAAACTATGGAAACTACTTTCTCCAATTATAAAGTCTCTAAATTGCTAAATTCTGTGACTTTTTTTAAGTCTCCATCCTTCTTGATATCTCTCAGTGGCAAGTAGCACTGTGGACCAATCCTTCCTTCTGGACACTTACCCTCCCTGGGTTTCTGGGATACTGCTCTCTCCAAGTTCTGCTCCTATCTGGCTGACCATTTCTCCCTTATCTTCTTTCTTTGATTAGCTTTCTTTGATTTCTTTGATCCCCAATCTCCTTCAGAACTGTAATCTCTGTTAGACAGATCCAATTGGCTATCCTGTGGGCATCTCAAACTCAACATATCTAAAACAGAACTCATTGTCATTGCC
This sequence comes from Trichosurus vulpecula, assembly GCF_011100635.1. NCBI lineage: Eukaryota > Metazoa > Chordata > Mammalia > Diprotodontia > Phalangeridae > Trichosurus > Trichosurus vulpecula. Next base: position 73,999,792 of record NC_050581.1, read on the forward strand.
AAAGTTACCCCATTTGGTGAAGGCCCATATTTCTGTTAAGGCTACTGCGATATTTATGATCACCACATCCTTCTCAACCTCAGAGTCCTTCTTGACTCTTTTTTCTACTTCCCATATCCTGTCATCTGCCAAGTCTTCCCAGTTCTATCTCTACAATATCTCTGCCATCTACCTCATCCTTTCCATTTACATGATCACCATTGGACTAGGTCAGACCTTCATGCCCTTTCCACTGACTTTTTTTTCAATAGCTTCCTGGTTTCTAGTTTCTCCCCTTTATAATCTATCCTTCAAACAGCTGCAAAAACAATCTTCCTAAAGTCCAGGTATGATGATGTCATCCCCTATTGCTTCGAAGATAAAATACAAATTCCTCCAAGACCTAGAACTTACAGGCTTTCATAATCTAGCTTCAGTCTCCCTTTCCAGCCTTGCTTAACAATAATCCCCTCCATAAACTCTTCATGCTGGTTAACAATAATCCCCTCCATAAACTCTTCATGCTGGCCAGTCTACCTGGCTTGCTGCTCCTTGAACATTCCATTCTACCTCTTACTTTCATGCCTTTCTCCCTATACCAGGAATGGGCTTCATTTTCACTTTCATCTCTGAGATCTTTATTTCATTGAAGACTTGACTCACATTTTACCCAGTGGAAAGATTTATCCCTGCCTCTTTATTAGTGCCTTCTTTGCCCTCAAATTATCCTGTCCTTATGTAGGTAATTGAGTTTTCTAATGGTCCCTGCTCCTATTTGGTTCTCCCTCTCTGTCTCTTTACTACAGCTATGGGGGTGAGTGAGGTGTTTGGGACCTTTGAGACTGTATCCCTAGGGAGGATGTGGACATGCCTTCCTTCACCTTGTTGAAAATATAGGGATATCTCTTCACTGAGTCTTAATAAGTGGGGCTACCCCTAAGATGAATTGACTGGTTCCTCTTATTATAGGATGGACTATGTGGGAGGAGGCATCCCTTGGTGTTGGTCTATGAAAGGGAATTGACAAATCCTTGAGATACTAACAAAGCAGAATTAAGAATAGATCTCAGTCTGTGGGTGACCACTTGCTGGGTATGCTATAGTAGGGGATTCCTTTCTTACATGGTCCAAACTAGGTGGCTACTGTGGCCCTTTCAAACTATCAGATTCATAGGGTGGGTTCTTAAAATTAATTTTCTACCTCTTGAACAAATTGAGAGTATGGTACAAATCAGTGAAGCCGAATGAAGAATGGAAGAAAGCAAGGAAGATTCTCGATCTGGAGGGTTCTAAGGAAGCAGGCAAGATGAGGATACCAGGAAGGAGGAGGGACCATCTCCAAAGCATAGACAGCCTGGTGCCAGGAATATGAGGCCCAGAAAACCAGATGTTTTTCTGGACTACCACAACATACTTATCCAATTTGTGGATAATATGAAGCTGGGAGTGATAATTGATGTATTGGCTGCAAAAAAATTTAATAAGATTTAATTTAATAAGGAAAAATATAAAGTCTTTCCTCTCCTCCATCTCAAGTCATGGTAGGTCCTATCCAGAAATCATAAAAATGAAACTTTCTTGATGAAAACTTTCCAAAAGTACAAATAATGGGTTACCCAGAGAGATAGTGAGCTCACCATCACTGGAAGCATTCAAGCAAATTCTAAATAACCACTTGTCTGGAAATTCCAAATGGATTAATAAGTTGGAATCTCTAATATCCTTTTCATTTCTGACATTTTATGTTTCCATAGAGATATGAAAATATGTCTCCTTTTTCCTTTTTCTCTTATCTATTTCCCACCTACCCCATTAATGCTCCCTTTATTGATAGATTAAGTTTATAAGTCTGAGGATACTCTTTGCTATCATTGTATAGGTTGGCTTTGTAAAGTTTGCTTTCCAAAGTCTATTTCTTTCTTAGTACTAGGTCTACAATTCAGGTTAATTGCCACTAAGCAGGTGATAATTCCTTGTCTTTAGCTTTGTGTTCTGAACATCAAGGACACAAAACCATGGGGAAATCAAGCCTAATACACTATCCCCACATCATTATTCTATGTTTAAAAAGTGCAAATGAAACTTTATTAAAATAAACTAAAAACAATAGTAAAATAAGATTCCTAATTGATAGGGAGATTTGAAGAGCTAAATATACTTTGGTACAATGTGGTACCATTCTCACTCACAGGTAGTTGCTGTTACTGTATAATGGGATTCTCACTGCAGGGGATGAAAAGGCTCTGACATTTGTCCATATAATCTGAACTACAGAATGAATCTAGATCAGGGTTCTCAAACTTTTGAGCCTCATGATCCTTATATACTCTTAAAAATGATTGAGAACCCTGCCAAGGAGATTTTTTTAATGTGTATTATAGCTATTGGTATTTACTCTATTAGAAATTGAAATTAAAGAGAAACTAAAATGCTAATTTTTCAAATTTAAGATAACAACAAACCTGTTACATGTTAACATAAATAACATTTTAAAGAAAAATATATTTCCCCCCAAAATTAATGAGTAAAGTGGGATTGTTTTGCATACTTTTTACAAATCTCTTTAATGTCTGGCTTAATAGATGATAGCTGGATTCTCATATTTGCTTCTGCATTCTATCTATTGTGAAATGTATTTGTAGTTGAAGTATGGGAGTATTTTAAAAGGCAAATAATGTCTTAGTATTATTATGAAAATATTTTGACCTTGTGGACCTCCTAAAAGAGTCTCAGAGACCCCCAGGGGTTTTCAAATCATACTTTGAGAACCACTGATTGAGATAATTCAAGCCACAGAGCGGTAGCAATTTTTTTAGATTTATATGGCTTAGCTAATAATGTAGTCTGATTACAGACTATGATAACAAGTCTAGTGTGGAAATGCATTACTGAAGTGAGTGATGCATCATACTAGATGGAAAGAAAGGTGCTAGGCTTCATAAGCATGTGGAGGACAGCTCAAACAAAGGTACAGCAGTATAGAGGAGGAAAAAGATGAATGGAGAGGACACAGGGAATCATTTCAGCTAAGACAGGGAAAAGCAAGTGATGGAGCTTAAAACATATTAAGGGAAGAGAAAAGTTGGTAAGATCATGAATTCCAGACTGAAAAATTGAATGCATTTTTAGTTCCTTAATTATATCCCTGAAGCCAAAGACATAGCACTCAAGCTATGTCCCAAAGTACAAAAAATCCTAGATTCGTAGACTATTAAAATTGGAAGGAATCTTAAATGTCACTTATTCTGATACCCTCGCTTTGTAGAGAAGGCAACTGAAACTCAAGCAATGGCAGGGACTCTCCCAAGGTCACCTACTAAGTAAGTAGCAGAGAATAAGGTTCTATGTAGGTCAGCAAGAGGGGGAATGATTAAACAAGGTTGGTTTTTTAATTTTTTTTTTATTTTTCATAGTAAGCAAGGACTGCTAGACCAAGTCAAGAGACCTAGGTCCAAATCTTGGCCTGACTTTTTGCTAGATTAGCGACCTTGAGCAAATCACTGACCTCCCCAGGCATGTTTCCTCTTTGATAAAATAAGGATAATAACATTTCCATTCCCTAATGCAGGAAGAATGTCATAATAGGAAAGCAGCCAACCTTAAAACCAGAAAGACATGAGTTCAAGATCTGATTGTGACCCATATTCTTGACATGATCCTTGGCAAGTTTGCTGATCTATATTTGCAGAGGATGTTTCCCCTCTGGGAGTTCTCTACACTGTTGAATTAACAGATTCAATCTTTTTCCCAGTCCTACCTAACTTACAGGGTGGTTGCTAGAAGTATTTTATAAAGTGTACTATTATTGCTAAGAGTAAAGTGAGTGTCTTAACTTCTCAATGCTCCCAGGAAACTTAAAGTAAGTTATGTTACAGTACAGAATGGGAACTGATCTGCATTGGTAGGAGGAATGTCAGAACACACCTGTATTCCCTACTGCTGGTGGATGCTGAGGCTGGTGGATTGCTTAAGTTCTAGAGTTTGGGGCTGCAGCAGGCTAAACTTGATCAGGTGTTAACACTAGGTTTGGCTCACCAGTATGATAAGCTTGGAGTAGTGGGTATGGTGGAACACCAGGCTACCTAGAGGAGGGAGATTTGGTGGCCCAGATAGGAAAAAGTCAAAGCCCCTGTGCCAGTTCTAAGCTGAATGAGATGGAGAAACCCAGTCTTCCCCCAAAAATACATAAATAAAAGAAGCTTCCTAACCAGGAAATTCCTATATCAATTAAATTGCAGTTATAATGTTCTAACACTTCCAACACACTCAATTTTGGACCACAATGATAACAACAATAACGGTGATATGGTATAGTGCAAAGAGCAGCAGAGTTGTACCTAGCAAGGCTGGGTCTAGATTCTGAATCTGGCAGTGAATGTGTGTATGCTAGAGTAAAACTCTTCACCTCTTGGAAATTCAGTTTTCTCAGCTGTAAAATGGTGATACTAAATTCCATGCTCCCTTACCTCATAGAGTTATTTTGTGGGAAGTGTGTCAAAGGGGACGATTGGAACCCGGGACTCCTCTACCCACAGACTATTCTGCCATGTTGCCTCTTAAAGCAATGGAATGAGTTATTGTGGAGAGGAAAAAGCATTACATCCTGCTCTCCTCCATTAAGGTGCAGGCTTGGATTCTCTCTTCCCTGGTCCCCAACACTGAGTGCTTCCCCTAGTCCCCAAGGGCCATGGGCAGGCAGGGGCATTTGAGGCAGATTCAGGGGGAAGGAACAGTTGGGATTTTCCTGTCTCCAAACCCTCATCCCAGGACTGAGAAAGGCAGCAGAGCCTGACATGAAGACAGAGAAACAACTGGAGCCCTCTTTCCCCATGACCAGAACAGATGGCACAAAGCTGTCCAAGGCCTGCAGAGGCAGGAGGCAGAGCTAAGCCCAGCCTTCTGGGGCCTCTCCAGAGGCAGCTGAGGACACAATGTTCTCCTGAGGCCCTGAGGAGCAGGAACGGGAAATATGGCTGGACACTCTCCCTTTCTGTCCCTCTTTTCCTCTCTCCCTCTGTTCCCTTTCTTTTCTCTCCTTCCCCCTCTGTCTCTCCCTTCCCTCCTTTGCTCTACTCTCTTCTGTTCTGTTCTGTTCTCTTCTCTTCTCTTTTCCTCTCCCCTCCTCTCCTCCCCCTCCTTTCCTCTTCTCCCCCCTCACCTTCCCCTCCCCTCCCTGCCCTTCCCCTCCCCTCCCGTTCCTTCTTCTTCTTCTTCTTCTTCTTCTTCTTCTTCTTCTTCTTCTTCTTCTTCTTCTTCTTCTTCTTCTTCTTCTTCTTCTTCTCCTCCTCCTCCTCCTCTTCCTCCTCCTCCTCCTCCTCCTCCTCCTCCTCCTCCTCCTCCTACTCCTCCTCCTCCTCCTCCTCCTTCTCCTCCTCCTCCTCCCCTTCTCTCTCTCTTTCTCTCTTCCTACTGGGAAGTGATTGGATTCTCTGAGTGATACTGAGAATTAACCTTCTCTTCCAAGTACACTGATCCCTCCCCACTCTCCTTTACTCTGTGCTCCAAGGAGCCTTTGTCCTATGCAGCAGCCCTTCCCCTTCCACTCACCCAGTGCAGACCTTTGATTCATCTTCCTAATGCCCAATTCTGATCATATCACTTAAGAAACCAATGATGAGTCCACATTATCCAGGTCTTCAGAACCTGACTCTTCTGTTGGACCTTCAGTGCCATCTACAATCCAACCACATCAGAACCGATAAAACTACCTTTTCTCCCCAATAGGTATCCTCCCTGTCAGCCAGGTGAGTTACGGTGCCCTCTCTTCATACCATGCTCACTGTAACCTCCATGCTATTTCATTGGCACCTTTAAAACTATGAAGCCTCAATCCAACCAGCCCCAACTGGCTTCCTCTCTTGAGTGCTACAATCTTAGACCTGACCTGACATTAGTAAATTGAGGTCACTCCTCTCTGGTTCCAGTAACCAATGCATAGACACAATCCAGGAAGACAGAAGCTAATGTGGGCCCTGACTTTGTCAGGCCTCACCTGTAACTGATGTGACTGTGGGTAGACCACACAGGGTGCTATAGTAGAAAGATTACTGGATATGGGTGCAGAGTCTGGGTTCAAGATCCAGGTCTGCCAATTATAAGGTACATACAACAAAAACAACATTTTTAAGTGCCTTCTGTGCTCAGAACATTGTACTGGAAAGTGGGAGAGAGATTAAGATTAGATAAAATATGGTCCTTTTACTCACAGAACTGAATATAGTAGGAAGATTAATTACAAACACAGATAACTATAATATGCAGTATTTCATCAATGAGCATGTTAGAGAATTGCACAACAATGCCAAGTGAGATCTAGGAAGGAAGGCTATTAATCACTGAACAAATCAATCAATTAGCATTTATTAAGCACCTACTATGTGTAAGCAATATGCTAAGCACCAGTGAATCAAATCAAGGAAAGTTTCTTGGAGATATCACTGAGCTTGGCAGAATTAGGAGTGATGGGCAGAAATGATAGGGAAGCAAATTTCAATTTAGTACAGGGAAGAACTTAACATAAGAACTATCTGAAAGGGAAATGGACCATCCTTATAAGCAATAAGTTCCATTATGGAGAGAATAACTACTCAGATATTGTTTGGAATAGATGATCTCTGAGGTAGGTCTCTTTGAACTCTGAGAATCTATGATTCTATCTCTTTTCCTGAGGAAAACAGACCATTCTGTTTGGTCAGTGAATGACACCTTCCATTCCCACTACTGTGAGAGAGAGAGGTTCCCCACAGACAGAGTCTTGTTGTAAATGTTTAACAACCGACTTTCAAAATACATATGTATTTACATGCATATAGCCATAGTACTTTTAAGTTAGGCCTGCATTTTTAACATTTCTCCATTGCTTTCTTAAGTCTAGAAAATTTAAAGAATAATAACTGGAACACTGATTGAGTAGAATTTGCCAATTTCAGAGGTGTAAATGCTCATACTGAAAGTTTAACAACTGGCTTTTGGGAACCAGTAGGAGCTGACCGAAGCACAATATTGCCTACAGAGCAGCTGGCCTTCTTCTATCTCTCAATCACAGCATGGGACCACACACTTAGAGGTGGAAAGGACCTTAAAAATCATCTGGTTCAACCTCCTCATTTGACAGATGGAGAAATAAAGGGCTAAAGGTTAAGTGACTTGCTCAAGATCATGCAGATAATTCAGTGGCAGAGCTGGGCTTTGAACCTAGGGCTTCTGACACCAAAGAATTGTCTGTGCACAGAAAGAACCAGTCTAGTGGAGTCTACATCCAAGTCTATCTCTTGTAAATGGACGTCTGCCAAATTTCAAACTCTCTGAGTTCTTTTCCAAGTTCAAAGTCCTGCCTTGATCCTAAACACCATATCTAATTTATGTAAATGTACTTTAATTTATGTAGATTAAACTGACATTTCCTTTCTGTGGTTTATCCCCAGAATTCCCCCCCAAAATGATCCGATTATGATTGTGAATAGGCGAAATGCTCTTCCTTTTTGGCTACACGCTGCGTTTGTTTGTTCAGTTGCCTGTCCGAGCAATTTAATTATCAATTCCCGGGGCTAATAGAGCATATCAGCCAATTATGCTACTTTGTGTCGCTCTCACATAATAAGATTGCACATGATTAATGCTTTAATTTCGAGCTTGTTTCTGAATTTTAGGGGATGCCGGCATCAACCTCTAAAGAAAGAACCCTGAGCTAAGAACCAAGGCATTTGGGATCTAGAATGGGGTCTGCCACTGTATCACTGTGTGACTTTAGGTAAGTCTCTTTCCCCATTCTGAGCCTCAGCATACTCCCTTGTAAAGTGAAGGGACTGGACAAGATGATCTCTAAGATTCCTCTCCATCTAGAGTCCATGGTCCTGAAGCATCTATGTATCATTGTCTTCAATCAACTTTGTGTATTCCTATACTCAGAATAGCCAAAATAGGATAGAACAGATCATGTATACTGCAGGTGTTCAAAGGTGAAGATCAATACTTATAATCAATAGTGATATTTATGGTATGCTTTGCAATTTGTGAAGTATTTTCTATGTTTGAAGAATTCATGTTTTTCTCCATAGGCTATATCTTCTAAAGGACTTTGGGACAAAAGAAGATGAAAGTCTTAAAAGTGACTTCCCAGGGTCTATTTCAGGGGGAAGTGGGTACATAATTAGCATCCAGGATTGAAGCAGATTGATTGCTTGAGATCAGGAGTGTAGAAGGACTAAAACCAATTAAGTTTCTTCACTAAATCTGTCACTAATATGGTGAGCCCCTGGGAGAAAGGGTGGGGAGGAGACCATGTTGTCAAAAGAGGGTGAACTGGTCCAGGTAAGAAATGGTGCAAGTTGAAGCTCCCTTATCAATCAGCAGTAGCCACCAAGTGACCATAAGTGGCCACTCCACTTCCAGCCTCGGCAAAATAGGAAGACCCAGTCCAAAAGAAGGAAAGAGAAGGGAGGGAAAGAGCAAGAATAAATGTGAATACAGAGATAAAGTCACTGCCATGGGCACTATATTTCCTTTGGAGCTGGGATAGAGCAGTGAGTAAACCCTCCTGCACTTGTAGGTATGAGTGAGCATTAATTGGACCATGACATGAACAGCCTTGGTTCCCACAGGATGAGCAAGCTGCTGTTCAACTGAATGGCTGAGGAAGCAGCACAATGAGCCATCAGGCACAGGATCAAATTTTCTGTGGCCCTTTGAACCTAAGGGAGAATTCTACTTCCCAGATTGTGCTATGGTTGTGATGCAAACACTGCTGTTTTCCACAGAAGAGGGTACGAGTGAGGGAGTCTGAAAGTTTACATTCACCTTGTGAATTGTTGGCTTCACCACATAGCATGAAGCAATGAGAATGGGCTTCAACTCCATAGAGTGGGGGAAACTGAGATGTTTGCAGCTTCTGAGTGTCACATGTCTGTCACTTGTATTTTATTACATTTTTATCTAATCCAGTTAAACTTTTATTAACCTTGACTATGCCCTTGAATTGAGGCCACTGAAATAAAACTACCCCATTTAGTAAGGATAAGAGGAGAGGGGCAAAGGCTATTTAATTAAGTGCATCATATGCCTGGATATGAAAGGGGTAGAGGTTGGTACATCAGATTAAATAGGTTGTTGCATTATTTGGAAGCTGCCCCTATCCATGGTCCTGACTGAAGGCACTCTGCTAGGAAACACCTTAATTATTTCATTTGATTCTCATAACCATACTTCAAGGTAAGATGTATAACATATTGACCCCACTTTATAGATTAAGAAACAGAGGCCCAGAGAGGTGAATTGAAGTTAATAGACATTTATTTAAGTTCCTATCCTGTGTGTGGCACTGTTGGGTATTGGGTATATGTGAAGTTTAGATGAGACACACTCCCTGCCCTTGCAGAGCTTACAGTCCAGCACAGAGAGAGAGAAGATACAAATAGACATAGGTTTCAGCTACATAATAAACTCCAGCTATATAAATAAACACAAACACAGTAGTACCCAAGTTAACCTGAATAACTTAGTACCACGTTAAAGCCAAGGTGTGGGAAGTAAAGTCAATATTTATCAAAGGGATATGGGAAGGTTACATATAAGATGATGCAATTAATTTGGATTTTCAAGGAGGGGTGAAGACTCATGCCTTAAAAAAGGGGGTGGGAAGACATTTAAATAAAAGGATAGCAATTACAGTATACATGGAGAAAAGCCATATGATTACAAGTTAAAAAGGGGTGAGGTGCTAGAAATGACTTCTCCAAGGTCACACAGTGAGTTAAGTAGAAGTGGTGGGTATAAAACCTGGACACCTCACCTCAAATTCTGGCTCTGATGTCACTCACTTGGTCTGTGTTGCCTTGGATCAGCTCTGAGCCTCAATCTCTTCCTCCGTAAAATTAAGGCTTTGAATTAGATGCTCTCTAAAGGCCATTCTGTTTTGATATTTTACATTTTAAGGTTTTTTCTATCTAAAACCCATGAAATTCAGTGTCTTTTGCATTATACTATGGTTTCCTTCCATTTGAAAGAATAGGTCTGTTGTGGTTGTATTGAGTTTTCAGAGGAGAGGATGTCTATTTGCATATTGTGAGCTTCTACAAGTTTTTATATAAATAGCTTCTTTGCATTTGAAGGCTCCAAGTTCAAAAGAAATCTAATCTACCTTTCCCTCATCACTCCTTCTAATATTGTTTCATTGCCCACAAGTGGTCTGATTCTGCCTTCCTAGCCCAGGAAGCCCTTTGGGCAGGGAAAGCAGGTCGACCAGGGAATCAAGCAGTAGGCAAAGGGGCCAGTTGCTCATCAGGATGCATCTCTAAGGACAGTGTACTTAAACTCATTTTGTTTTTACTTTTCCATTGCAGGATTGAAGGACTGATGGTTCAGGAGCCACCAGGCTGAGAAAGAGAGGGTGGGGTGATGGAGGGGCCCAGAGAGAATGCATTTGCAAAGAGGATGCTCCTCTGCTTTTATTAATAATTAGCCCCTTCTAATTGGGATAAGAACCACTTCTGGACCCTTGCCAAACCATTTGCAATCATAAAAGGGAAATGAGCACTAATTTCACATGTTAGGTGGGATGGGGAAATTTACTTTTCTACCCATTTGCAGAACCACAGCAGTGATCTGAGTAAGTTTCTCCAGGCTGTGTGGTCCACAGCCTGTGAGCTCATACTTGGAAATGAGGCCATGAGCAAATCAAGGCTAAAAGCAACAAGGTGGCCCACAGAGCCTCAGGGGCCATTGATCAGGCCTGGTGCAGCATGAACAGGAACCATAAAGCTGTCTTCCAACAGGAGACTGAGGGTAGCACTGGACCACAGGAGTCCCAGGAAGGCTGTCACCCTCTCATAAAAATAAAGATCAATGGAGTCAGTAAGCAGAAAGATGAAATAGGACTCATTTATGAAAACAGGCTTAGCATAATGGTAGCCCATTTCTTCCAGCATTCAGAACCTTCTGAAAGAAGGCAGGCAGTCACTGTCCACAAAGTACTGTTCTTTGAAGTGATGTCCCTAAAATGAAGGCCAAACATTTCTTAGGTGCCCATTTGTGTGGCCAGGGCCTATCATATACTAAAAGAGGAGGCTAGGAGGTACAGTAGATAGAGTGCTGGACCTAGATTCAGGAAGACCTGAGTTCAAATCTGGCTTCAGATACTAGTTATGTGAACCTGGGCAAGTCACTTAACCTTTATTTGCCTCAGTTACATCATCTGTAAAATGGGAATAATAAGCCCCTCCTAACGCTTCCAAAGTTGTTTGTGAGGATCAAAAGAGACAATAATTGTAAAATGTTTAGCTCAGTGTCTGGCATACAGTAAGTGCTATATAAATGTTAGTTACTATTGTTATTGGGGAAAACAATCTAGATTTCACATCAGAGGACCTTGGTTTGAGTCTTAGTTCTGCTAGCCAATACTTCTGTGACTTTGGGTGAGCCACTTAATTTCTCTGGGTCAATCTGCTCATCTATGACATGAGACAATTAAACTAGATGATTTCCGATGTCCCTTCCAGCTCAAAAGCCTACAATCCATTAGCATATAAACTTAAGAGCATCGACTGTCTTTGCTTTTGCTTTGTATCCCCAGCACTTAGCCAGCTATATAATAAATTCTTAACAAATGCTTACCATCATAAGGCATCCTGGTGTAGTGTATTCAGAGCCAGCCTTGAAGACAAGAAGACCTCATTTCCAGCCCTGACTCTGATCATGTTGGCTGTCTGACCCTGGGCAAGACACCTAACCTCTTATCACTCTAACACTCTAAGCCTACAGGTTGCAGAGAAGGTTTCTTCACTGAGGATTTCCCCACACCAGTGAAATCAGAATTCCAGTCACTGACTGACCTCATGATTGATTTTATGAAGTAGCAGATCATATGATCTATGGAATTGAATGTGAGAAACTATGGGAAAACTCTCCCATCCTTCAATTCTGCTTCATCATGGTGCCTTTAATTCTTTCATTAGAACTCCACTACCTTAAATTTGGAGGGTTCAGCTTTGGTGGTCCAGTGGATAGAGCACTGGGTCTAGAATCAGAAAGATCTCAGTTCAGATTTGACCTCAGACATTTACTGGCTGTGTGGTCCTGGACATGTCACGTAACCCCTATTTGCCTCAGTCTCTCATCTGTAAAATGGAAACACACTGGAGAAGGAAAAGGCAAACCATTCCAGTATCTTTGCCAAGAAAAACCCATGGACTTTGTTCATGGGTTCATGTAGGGTCAGATACAACTAAACAACAAAAACATTAAATTTAGCATTAACCTTTTCAAGCTCTGCTTTTAGAATGCAAAGCCCCTGAGAAGATGGGATTTCAGGATCTGGGATGGCCTTGCTGGGGGAATATCGATAAAATCCTATCCTAGTTACTTAGAGTTAAATAGGACCTTAGTCCAACCCCCTCATTTTATGGCTAAGAAAATTGAGAGAAACTAAGAAATTTGTCCAAGGCCCAAACAGGAGCAGAAGCAAAGGAAGGACTTGAACCCTGTTCCTCTAACTCTAAATCCTAGGCTCTTATATTATGGGAACATTTCAGATACTTCTCAGATCATATCACCTCTTTCACCTATATCACAGCTAAAGAGGAGGTTTAGTGCATTCAAAAGATAAGAGTGACACAACCCAAATTTGAGCCTCATTTCTGCCACATAGCAGCCATGTGATATTGGGAAAATAACTACCTCTTTGAAACTCAGTCACCTCACCTATGAAATGGGGAAAACAATATCTACCTCAAGGGGTCTGTTGTGAGGATCAGGTGAGTTAATGGACAAGATCATAGAAGAAACCTTGTAGGGCTCTTAGTCCACACCAGCCTCTTTTTACAGATGAAGCGATGTAAGGTTAATGGGGAATAAGATCTTCCCCACCCATCAATAGGTCTCATGTGGAGCCAGCCCATTAAAGGACGCTTGCTTGCTTGCAGGAAGGCTTACACACCTTTTGTTAATTTCTATTTAGGAACTGAACCTATTAGCTGAAAGAGTCTATATTCTGAGAGGTTGGTTTTTGCTTTAAGGGCTCACCTATGAGAAAGATGTTGTGATTCCCTGGTCGAGACTCTGAGTGGCCTTATGTTCAGAGCTCCCTGACTGCTCAGAGGTAAAGGCTCTCTTGATTCAGTGGTGGATGTAAAGCTTTCATTCAGGCAGTAGAGCCCTGTCTGTTGGTCTTTATTTCTCTTCTCTGATTTTTTTCTGTTTAATTAAAGATCATTGACCCCATTTTAACTTGCTTTCCTAGTAAATCAGATAAAAGAACCTGCCCTAGCAGCCATCCTGAGTATGCCAGTGTGGTTGCCATGGTAGGAGACTAGACCAGAGAGGTTGAGGTGCATAGCTCAGGAAATTTTTCCATGGCAATTGCTATGCTTGCTAAACAATGTTTGGCAGCTACGAATGATGCAGTCTGACAGTACAGAGCCTGTGACCAAGGACCACTGGAACAATACACAGGCCTATAGCTCTAGCTCAGAGTGGATGAAATCAATTTATTAAAAAAGAACATTGCCATTCCAATACATCAGGTAAAATACCCCTGCTCCATAGTCCCTATCCCCATCACTTGCCTATAAACCGAGTTCCTGATCTTGGACCAGAAAGATGGCCCAGTGTGGTTTCCTTTTTTTGTATTTTTCAATCACTATTCAGTCCAGGGCTCTTCCTATATCTTCACTGGAGTAATTGTGGGAGAGAGATAGGATGTACAGCTATGTCCTTCTACTCTGCCATCTTTGCTATGCCTGGTTTCAGCTATCTTCTATGTGTGAGGCTTGTCTCTCCATCCAGTCTGTGAGCTGGAACTGCTTCTCTTATTTTGTACAACCTGCCCCCCACTGACCACCCCAGATTGTAATCCAAAGAGTCCTATGTAGGGGAGGGAGGAAAGGAAGCAGCAATGAAGGAAAGGAGAAAAGAAGGAATGGAGGGAAGAAACAACACTATTGGAATATGTCCATTGCAGGAAATTGGTTAGAAAAATCAGTACCATTACTAAGCTACCATATAACACATCATCAGCAACTGAAGATGACTGCAAATATAGTGGGAGCTGCAAGTGGGACATGGTGCACCAAAAACCTAATACAACAGAGGCTGCATTAATAGAAGCTTGTTGTCCAGAATGAGAAAAGTTGTGTTCAAGTTCTGAGTCACATTTTAGGAAGGAAGATGGCAAACTAGTGTGACTTCAGTGGTGAGTACTTGAACCAATATGGGAAAGGGTCTCAAAACTTTGTAGTCACATGAGGACAGTTTGAATGGATGAGAAGTGTTTAACCTGGGAAATGAGAAGACTTGATTCAGCATGAGGACCACATCAATTAATTATTTAAATATACATTTGAAAATATTCAAAAATAAAAAAACATACGTTTGCTAACTGTGTCAGTTTTAATTTCAGAAGCATAAGGAAGCCTGCAAAAATCTTGGAAGAACTTGAGTCATGGACTTCTCATGGCAACACTGAGCAGAGTACAGAGGAATGGATTCCAGTGGGAGAGCTGGGTTCTATTTCCAGTCCTGCCACAATAAACTATACATAATGCCTTCTGATTTCTTGGCCTCAGCTTAAACATTAGAGAAATGTGGGCATTGTACCAGCTGATCTCAATATCAGCCGTATTTGCTGGACTGGACTCCATTTTGCCTTTGCGCAAGGTCCCTTCTTCCCTGGCCTCCTTTCCCCTCATTTATTAGCTTGTTTTCATGCCTTGTCTCCCCCACTAGACTGTAAGCTCCTTGAGGGCAGAGCCTTTCTTTTTCTTATTTGTATCTGCAGTGCTTTACACAGTGCCTGGCACATGGTAGATCCTTAATCATTATGTATTGACTGACCCATCATTTCTTCTATCTTTAAACCTTGTATTCTAAGGTCCCTTCTCTCACCAACATTCTCCAAGCTGATGAATCTGTAAATGCTTTGGAAAACAAAACAAAACAAAACAAAATAATGCCTGACAAGATCTAGAAAGAAACAGGGGACAACCAGTACAAATTCTGAACATTGGACAACCAATATTGATTATGTGTGGGCTGTTACAGATGCAATGACTTAACTGTGGGCTGTGAGGAGGGAGAAAGAGAAACAGGAAAGAATGGAGAAGAGAAAAATGGAAATGGAGAAGGAGGACAAGAAGGTGCAAAACTTTCACCCAAATCTGATTCCAATGACTTATCATGGTGTAGGGAGACCAAGACTTCTCAAATGTTAGCCCAGAATCTATGGGATTCAAGCCATGTCGTGTCCTAACAAATTTAAGGGCCTCAAGTATGAACTGGGTGGTGGACTGAATATCTGTTGTCAGAACCAGCCCAGCTAAGTTTAGGGAGGCTTATCACCAGGTGGCTTGCAGGGTGATGAATTTAGGTACCATAATTCACAAAGATCAGCTACTAAGCAATAGCAGAGGTTTCTGACTGCATTGGGGAAGAGAGTAAATCCACAATGAAATCAGAGTTTGTTGAAGTATTAAACTACAGTGCTTTATAAGGGGAATTCACATCCATTATCTCATCTGAGTCTCACAATACCTCTGTGAGATAGGAAGGACAGAGGATGTTATTTCCACTTCACAAATGAGAAAAAATGAGTCCCAGAGAGGAGGGGTGTCTTGCCCCAATGAATCACTGGAAGAGGTGATTCACAAAGTATATAAGAAGGAATGGAGTGGCATTGTACTTATCTGGTGAATAAATTTTGTTTGGTGTTTGTTTGGTGTTTGTTTGTTTTCTCCTCCAGGCTTCTACAAGGAGCTAATTTTCTTCCTCATTCTGATCCCCAGAGCATCATTTTAATTATTATTCTAGGCCTTTCCTTCTTAATCACTGTATACAGCAAGGTCAGAGCCTCTCAGAACCTAGAGGATCTTCATCACCAGTGAAAATTAAATGCCAGCAAAAGGAGATGAAACTGGTAAGACTGATCAGGGTGGATTTCAAGTTGGCTGAAAGAAGAAATGTATGGTATTAATGTGGAGGACTGGTAGAGAACAAGGGAATGAGAGAACCCCACAGTCTTTTCTACCAATTGAAGCTGTACTCTGGGTTTTTAATTGATTAGGTCACATAAAACAAATACAATAATAGATCATCAAAATAATTTTTTATATAGGACCCTCCAGAATTCTTCCTTAAAATGACTCATTTGCCTGATTGAGCCATGTTTGCCTCTGGCTCAGAACTGAAAGATTTGGCATTTTGGGATGACTTAACAATCCCTTGGCTCCCACAACAGAAGTACTGGAAGGGGGCCACATTAAAAAGGATTAGCCACTGAAGCAGGAAGAGCCATCCTGCTCAGCAGACCTTAGAAAGAGTGACTCTGCCCTCTGGTGCTCTCTCTTCTTGGCCTCTCTATGGAACATGTGGCATGGAAAATGTCTTGGGACTACCTCTTACAGTTATGGTGTTTTCACACATATATACTACCAAGGCAAACCTGAGCCCAGGTCTTGGGCCCATGGTTCCCTCTTCTATTTTGTCTTTCTTTCTCTCAGCGTATTTTCTTAAATGTCAATTCTAAGAGAGAGACTTTTGGAGAACAGGTTCTTCAGTTTATGCTGGTTTCAACATAGGATGCAGAAACCTTCAATAGCAATTGCATTGCTTCCCAAAGAACATCACCACTGAATGGGGGAAGAGTCCAACCCTTAGCTAGGTTTCCCAAAAGATGTTTTCCTTGAGGGAGCTATTCAAGCAGTAAAGTAAAGGTAAAATCTCAACTCAACAGTCACACAAAATAATTTGTTCCAATGTCCTAAGTGTCAGTCTCCCAGGATAGCATAAAAGGAATAAAAATAATATTTATGTCTTTGTCAGCATACATTTGTGAGTCTTAAATGTTTTCAGCATTTTTTTTTCCTTTGGAAGAAATAAGTAGCTGTCCTATACCTGATCTACATTGTACATTTAGTACGTTTGTACTCTTTAGGAGGAAGATCCTAGATATGAACCAAAATTAACCTTTAAGTAATTCTCCCTAAGGCCCTGGGATGAAGGTATAAAGAATCAGAAAGTTTGAGAAAATAGCAATAATAATGATAAATGGCTAAGATTTGTATAGCATTTAACTATGTGCTAGGCTCTGAGCTAAGTGCGTCACAATTATTATCTCATTTGTTCCTCACCATAACCCCGAGAAGCATGTGCTGTGCTATTATTTTCCCATTTTATAGATAAGGAAACTAAGACAAACAGAGGTGAATTAATTTGCCAAGAGTCACACAGCTAGTAAGTATCTGAGGCCAGATTTGAACTCATGGTCTTCCCAACTCTGGGCCCAGCACTCTACCTACTGAGCCAGACCTCTCTTTAGAAGAGTGGCTCCTCCGGAGGTTCTCACACAAGGGGTCACTTTAGAGGGAGAGGGGGAACACTCTAATCACCACAGGCCCAGAAGCAGTTCTATATTGCTACATATACATGTATATATGCATGCATGCAAATATATCTGCATATATATCAATCAATATATGTAGGTATGCATACATTTGAGTATATATTATATATGTGCATACACATATATGCACACACATACACATATATACATGTGTGCATATGTATATGTGTATATAATACATGTATAAATATAGATACCATATATGTACATATATATGCAATATGTGTGTATATGGAATTGTACCAGTTGGGCCTGCCCATGTTTACCTTCATCCGAATGAGACACTATTCAAATTTAAGTGAAAAACATCTACTGTCTTTTTAGCTCTTTCTATAATATGAATCATCAAGAACTGTATTGGAGTTCAAACTCTGATGCTTATTAATTATATGACAGTGGATAAATCACTTTCCAGCTCCGTGCCTCATTTTTCCCTTTGTGTACAATGAGGGTATTAACATTTCTTGAATCATCCACCTCACAGGGTTCTGTAGGGAAAAACAAAAAAACATTTTTCAGGTTTTTTTAAGTTAACACGTCGGATTTAGAAAAAAATCTTAGAGATCATTTCATGCAGTTGTCCTCCTCTCATCATTTATTGAGAAGGAAAATGAGGCCCAGAAAGGGAAAGTAATTTATTCAAAGTCCCATAGCTAGTATTCAGTAGAGACAACATTAGAACCTAGACATCTTGTCTCTCCTTTCATGGCTCTCTCCAGTGTATAGTGCTGCCCTGTTATTTTAAACTTCCAATGACTCCCTACAAAATGCCACATCAAAATGTGCCTCTTGCTTGGCATTCAAGGCCATTAACATTTGGCCTCACCCTGGTCACCAAATGTGATGATCTGTCCTTCTACATACATCCTCTACTCTCCGTTCCCTAACTCTCCCCAAACATACTGTGATTTTCCTTATCTTTCAGCCCTTTTTAATGTTGTTCCTATCATTTGGTTCCTATTGTAATTTCTGTATTTTTTTACTGGATCTCCTCTCATTCAGGCTGGAAGTTCAGAGGCTGCTCACCGACTGAGTCCTACTACTGATCAGCATGGAAGTTCTGAACCACTCCATTTACAACCTGGACAATTTACCCCACTCCTTGGCAACCTGATGGTCCCTGCACCTGCGACTGATGCTGGACTTAGTGTGGTCACCAGATTGGCTTTAGCTCAACAGCAGCTTAGAACTTCCAGGCTCAAACTATTCACCATCCTCAGTCTCCCCTAGAAGAAAAGATTCCAGACATGTGCCACAAAGCTCACTAACTTCTTAAATAAAAATAGCTTGATAATGCTTTATAAGTTCTAAAAAATGCTTTCATCTTAACAACCCTGTGGTGTGACTAAAGAAAGTATTATTGCTGACAAACAAAGAAAATGATAAATGTTAGAGAAGATGTGGGAAAGTTGGAACACTAATGTATTGTTGGTGGAGTTGTGAGCTGATCCAATCATTCTGGAGAGCAATTTGGAACTATACCCAAAGGGCTGTGCATACTGTGCATACCCTTTGATCCAGCAATACCACTACTAGGTCTATATACCAAAGAGATCATGAAAAAAGGGGAAAGGACCCACATGTACAAAAATATTTATAGCAGTTCTTTTTATGGTGACAAAAAATTAGAAATTATGGGAATGTCCATCAATTGGGGAATGGCTGAACAAGTTATAGCATATTAATGTAATGGAATACAATTGTACTATAAGAAATGGCAAGCAGGATGCTCTCAGAAAAACCTGGAAAGACTAACATAAACCGATCCTGAGTGAAGTGAGTAGAACCAGGAGAACATTGTACACAGTAACAGCAACATTGTGTGTCGATCAATGATGACAGACTTAGCTCTTCTCAGCAATACCCTGATCCAAGACAATTCCAAAAGACTCGTGGTGGAAAATGCTATCCACATCCAGAGAAGGAACTACAAAATCTGAATGCAAATCAAAGCATACTATTTTCACTTTTTTGTTTCTTATTTTTTTTCCTCATCACGGTTTTTGCCTTTTGTCCTGATTCTTCCTTCACAATATGGCTAATGTGGAAATATGTTTAACAAGATTATACATGTATAACCTATATTAGACTACTTGTTGTCTTGGAGAGGGGGGAGAGAAGGAAGATTAGGAGAAAAATTTGGAACTCAAAATTTTGTGAAAAAAATGAATGTTGAAAACTATCTTTGCATTTAATTGGAAAAAAATAAAATACTATTAAGTGAAAAAAAAACCCAGATTGTCATCACTAAAGAGTATGGCCTCACACCCCATTAGGACTACCTCATGTAAGCAACTGATGCTGCAGAATGATGAATTTGGGGTCAAAGGACCTGAATTCAAATCCTTACTCTGTTATATTCTGGTTTTTGGTACTTGTGTGACCTTGGTAACTTCAGTTATCTGAATCTAGGCAAAATAAAACAATTAATTTGCAAGAAGGAGGAAAAAAAAGTATGATTATTCCATCTTACAGATAAAGAAACTGAGGCTCAGAGAGGTACAATCACTTTCCCATGGCTGCTAAGTGGTAGGCTTGGGACATGAACTCAGACCTAATACTATAAATCTAGTACTATTTCCTCCAGACCAAGCTTTTCAAGGCGAAGTACAAGTCCCACTTGTTCCATGAAGCCTATGACATCCTTCATTGATATCTTTTTTCTCTGGTATTTATTTCATAGCATTTCTAGCCTGCAACATAATTCAATGACACCCTGCCTCCTAGAGTTCTCAGAGTGTTTCATGGGGATGAGTCTTTTCCCCATCATTCTCCCACCCTCCTCCCACACCTCCCCACACACTTGGACTCAGAGCTACTTCAGGTAGGGATCAGGTTTTATTTTTCTCGGGTCTCCTGCAAGGAGACTTGAACAAGGCTGGGAATATAGTAGGACCTCGGTACACACTGTTTAAAAGTCAGCTGTCATTTCTAGAAGTCAGCTTCTTACCCAAGCCTAAAAGAGTAACTGTACCCCCTCCTCCCTTTTAAAAAGTTTAACCTGAAGACAGCTGCCCACCCTAACCCCCTGGAAGCCTCTGTGACAGTAGGAAATTCAAGATTTCTTCCCCTAGGGCACGTCCTAGCCCTAAGAACACATCCAGGGACCACTCTGGATTTTTGGAAGCCCACATCTCCCTTCAAACACACCCCACTTCTGGCATCTCCAATTTCAGAAACAGCTGAAAATGTTCCGAGGAAGGCCATAGATAACCATGGAAAAAGGCACCAGGCCAAGCAGCTGGCTAGTCTCATCACCACCCAGCTCAAAGCATGGTCAGCACTATTTGGAGCTGACACGTGGGCAAAAACCTGAAGCCTAGCTGTGTATGTGTATATGCAGAATGGGTCAATTTTTATAGTACCACTATACATCTGCTCCCTCAGAACTGCGTGGAGGCAATGGAAAGTGTGTTAGACTTGATAGAAGATCTGGGTTCAAGTCTGAATTCTACCACTATTTGTATGGTATTGGGCAAGGCATTTAACCACTCTGGTTCTTAGTTTCTTAATCTGTAAAATAAGAGGTTTGTACTAGATGACTTCTAAGGTCCCTTCCAGATTGAAAACTGTCATCTCATAACACTGTTTGCCTTGTCTTCTCTCTTCAGCTTCTACACATCTTTTTTCTCACGTACCATCTATTGGACCTTTCTATGTCCAGTTAGTTAATAGGATAGAGCCCTGGCCTGGGGTCTAGTTCTGACCCTTCACTCTTTACTTCTATAATTGTGCAAGTGCCTTTCACTTTCCAGACTTCAGTTTCTCCCCTGTGCAATAAAGGAGAGAAGCAGACTATTTGTAAGGTTCTTTCCAGCTCTGATATTCCTTAAATCTATGACTATCGGTGTGGAGCCAAGATGGCAGAGTGTAGGCAGCAGCAACCTGGCTAAACTCTCCTAACATTCCCCTCAAAACAACTTTAAAGTAACTCCTCAAATCAAATTCTGGAGTGGCAGAGCCAAGAAAAGATCAGAGGGAGATGTTTTTCCAACAGAAGACAGCTTAGGGGGTTGGCAAGAGAGGTCTGCAACTCTGTGGTGGGTGTTGTCCCAGAGCACATACAGCAGCAGCAGCAGTAGCAGTGGGCCTTGGAAGTGGTCATGCCAGTGGTGGTAGCAAGGGTGATGGTGTCAGTAGCAGGTTCCAGAACTCTCAGAAATGGTTAGGAGGTGGGATAACTGGTCAGAAAAATTTACAGGGGACCCTGTACTGGCATTGGGTGCAGCTGGTGCTGATTGGCAACTCTATTGCTGAGAATCAGTTCTGGGTCATGGTTCCAGGGTGGAGAGGAGTGCTAGTGATCAGTCACAAGGGGTCAGGGAACCTGGTCACAGTTCTAAGGCCAAGAGGAACGTTAGTGCTTGAAGCTGCAGGGGAGCAGGGGCCCTCTTGGGTAAAGACCAGAGCATGGACTGGGAGAGCAGTGACCACATGTCTCTACAAGTCACACCATTTTGGAAGCACCAAAAATTTGCAGACTCCCAGAACTAGCTCTGAAAACAGCAGGACAAAAAATCCAGAAGTTTGGGACAGTGTCTCTCCACACCCATGTGAGAAGAGGCCAACTTTAAAATAAAGTAAAAAACAAAAAATAGGCTAAAAAAAATGAGCAAGTAACAAAAAAGAACTTATCCATAGAAAGCTACTATAGGGGCAGGGAGGACCAAGATATAAGCTCAGAAAAAGACAACAATGTGAAAAAAGTTACAAAGCCTCAAGAAAAAACACAACTGGAATGAATCCTAACAAAATCCTAATCCTGGAAGAGTTAAAGAAAAAGATAAGAGTAGTACAAGAACATTTGGCAAAAGAAATGAGAGTGATGCAAGAAAATTATGAAAAGAGAATTAACAGTCTGGTAAAAGAGCCCCCCTAAAAATGAAGAAAATAACACCTTAAAAAGCAGAATTGGGCAAATGGAAAAAGAGGTACAAAAGCTCACTGAAGAAAATAATTCCTAAAAAAATTAGAATTGGGCAAGTGGAAGTTAATAACTTTATGAGACATCAAGAAATGATAAAACAAATTCAAGATAGTGAAAAATAGAAAATGTGAAGTATCTGATTGGAAAAACAACTGACTTAGAAAATAGATTAAGGAGAAATAATTTAAGAATTTTTGGACTACCTGAAAGTCATGATAAAAAAAAAGCCTACATATCATATTTCAAGAAATCATTAAGGAAAACTGCCCCAGTATTTTAAATGCAGATGATAAAATACAAATTGAAAGAGTCCACCTATCACCTCCTGAAAGAGATCACAAAGTGAAAATCCCTAAAAAATTATAGTCAAATTCCAGATCAAGGAGAAAATGTTTTAAGCATCCAGAAAGAAACAATTCAAATATTGTGGAGCCACAGTCAGGATCACACAAGATTTAGCAGCTTCCGTTTTAAGGGATCAGAGGGCTTAAAATATGATATTCCAGAAGGCAAAGGAGCTAGGATAACAACCAAGGATAACCTACCCAGAAATATTAAGTATAATCCTTCAGGGTCAAAAATGGATATTTAATGAAATAGGGAACTTTCAAGCATTCCTGATGAAAAGACCAGAGCTGAATGGAAAATTTGACATTCAAACTCAAGACTCAAAAGAAACATGAAAAGGTAAACATGGAAGAATAATCATAAGAGGTAGGGAACAGCATGAGCTAAGGCCCAGAGGTAGGAAATGAGCCTGGAATGTGCAGCAGACAGAGAGGGGACTCATCTACCTGGAGGTGGGTCCTGAAGAAGTAAAGTGCTAGGGAGGTGGAAAAAGAAGGGTGGCTTTCTGATTCTTTGGGTTTCCTGGAACTGACTCATCCTGAGGAGGTTTTCTAGAGAAAGCATAGATAAAGGCCCCCAATCTCCACACGATCACTAGATTGGGAGTCAAGGGACCTGTTCTATTTAGGAACCCATTCATAGCTGATCCCACTCAGCTCAGAAACCATGATGGGGAAGGCCTGAGCATTGACAGTGAAGGGCTTCCTGCTTCTCTTTTGGTCTAATGGTCTTTCCAGAGATGCTCAGTTAGGTGGCACCATCCCCAGTCAACTACACTCAAGGTTTAATTGATCAATCATTTAAAAACCAGCTGTTCTCAAAGCAGCTGTCAGTCAAACCCCATCTCCTATAACCTTTAGTTGATACCACACAATTTAGTTTAATAAGCATAAAAAGCAAAAAAAAAAAAAAAAGCAATGCTCTCCCGTGCCTTCCATCTAATGCTAGACACATGCTAATTGCCAAGTACTCAAAGACAAAAGTGGGAGAATTTTGCCCTCTCAGAACTTTGGGCATATGTATTTTGAATATTGTTTCAAATTTTTCCACATGTAATCCTTAACTCTCAAGCCATATGATGAATTCATTATGAGCAAGGTCTACATGACTGCCATCAATAGCTCTCAAAAGACTGTGTGATACTTGAGGGCCAGTCTCAGGCCTGACATGCCTCTGATTCTCCTTGACTGTGAGCAGCCTGAGGGCAGGGCCTGTCTCCTCTTCCTCTGAGTCCCTCTTCTTCAGGACAGGGCTGTGCTTCCTCTTCCTGACTGCCCCACAGCCCAGTTGATCACAGTTCGAAGCACAGAAGTGGAGCTCAAGAATTGGCTAGTTATGGAGAGACTAAGTAAAGTGTTAAGGTCTGTGTGGAGGTAAAAGCCCTGCTCTCCCAAAGCACTAATGTCAATGTTGCATTTTCTTTCACCAAGTTTTTTACTTTATTTATTTACTTATTTATTTATATATGTATGTATTTATGTATTGTTTATTTATTTGCCAATTACACCTTTAAAGAGAGATTGTCGAGAAGTTAGTCACTATATTCCAGGAAGTAGCCAAATGGCAAGCAAAGTGCAGAATCGCCTAAGTAAACAGCAGGCTTCAAACCACATTAGCAGAACCAGTGTTGTTGAGGCATTTCCGTCATGCCTCACTCTTCACAACCCCATTTGTAGTTTTCTTGACCAAGATACTAGAGTGATCTGCCATTTCCTTCTCCAGCTCTTGCTACAGATGAGGAAATGGAGGCACACGGGGTAAAGTGACTTGCCCAGGGTCACACAGCTAGTAAGAGTCTGAGACCACATTTCAACTCAGTGAAGATGAGTCTTACTGACTCCAGGCCAAGCACTCAATCCACTGTGCCACCTAACTGCCCCAAGAACCAGGACAGCAGCATGGAAGAATTGGTAGGCCTGGATTAGGAAGGCTCATTTCCGACTTTTGGTTTTGCTATTTACTGTGTAACCCTAAATAAGCCATTTATTTTTTTAATGATGAGTTTTTTATTATTGGTCTGATCCTTGTATTTTTTTGAGATTTTTTATTTTTAGTTTACAACACTCAGTTCTACATAATTTTTTTTGATTTGCATTTCTCTAATCAGTAGTGATTTTGAGCATTTTTCATATGCCTATAGATATCTTTAATTTCTTCCTCTGAAAACTGCCTGTTCATATCCTTTGACCATTTCTCAATTGGGGAATGACTTGTATTCCTATAAATTTGGCTCAGTTCCCTGGTTGTAAAGATTTTCTCCCAATTTTCTGCTTTCCTCCTAATCTTTGTTGCATTGGCTTTATTTATACAAAAACATTTCAATTTAACATAATCAAAATTATCCATTTTGCATTTTGTAATGCTCTCCATCTCTTGTTGTGTCATGAATTCTTTTCTTTTCCATAAATCTGATAGGTAAACTATTCCTTGCTCTCCCAAAATGCTTATAGCATCAGCCTTTATTCCTAAATTATGAACCCATTTTGACTTTATTTTGGTATACGGTGTAAGACATTGGTCTATGCCCAGTTTCTGCCCTACCATTTTCCAGTTTTCCCAGCAGTTTTTGTGAAATAGTGAATTATTAGCCCAGAAGCTGGCCTCTTTGGGTTTATCAAAGGGTAAATTGCTGTAGTCGTTGACTTTTCCATCTTGTGTACCTATCCTATTCCACTGATCCACGACTCTGTTTCTTAGCCAGTACCAGGTAGTTTTGATGACTGCTGCTTTATAGTACAGTTGGATATCTGGTATAGCTAGGCCACCTTCCCTAGCATTTCTTTTCATTAATACCCTAGATATTCTAGACCACTTGTTCTTCCAGATGAATTTTGTTATTATTTTATCCAGCTCTGTAAAATAAATTTTTGGTAGTTCAATTGGTATGGCACTGAATAGATAGTTTAATTTAGGTAAAATTGTCATTTTTATTATATTAACTTGGCCAACCATGAGCAACTGATCTTTTTCCATTTACTTAGATCTGACTTTATTCACCTGAGAAGTGTTTCATAATTATGTTCATATAGGCCCTGGGTTTGTCTTGGCAGATAGACTCCCAAATATTTTATAGTGTCTACAGTAACTTTGAATGGAGTTTCTCTTTCTATATCTTGCTGTTGCACTTTGTTAGTAATGTATAGGAATGCCGAGGATTTATGTGGGTTTATTTCATATCCTGCAACTTTGCTAAAGTTGTTTATTATTTCAAGTAGTTTTTTACTTGATTCTCTAGGATTCTCTAAGTAAATAATCATATCATCTGCAAAAAGTAATAATTTACTTTCTTCTTTGCCTATTCTAATTCCTTCGATTTCTTTTTCTTCTCTTAATGCTACAGCTAACATTTCTAGTACCAAATTGAATAGTAAGGGTGATAATGGACATCCTTGTTTCACCCCTGATCTTATTGGGAATGCATCTAGCTTATCCCCATTACAAACTGAATAAGCCATTTATAACCTCTCTGAACCTTATCTGTAAAATCTCATCTGTGAAATGAAGATAACAATATTGATGTTGCCTACTTCACAGAGTTCTTAGGGGGAAATTGGTCTGTAAGCCTGAACACGCCATAGTAATGGGAAGTCTTCATAATTAAAAAGTTCCCTGCATCATGAAGGACAAAGGGCTTTGATCACTTAATGGGGGAGGAGAGAGGAATGGGAAAGAATTAACTACTTTTTATGGAATTTCTTATTTTTTACAACCTCTGCTCCAGAATGTCAGAATTGGAAGAGACTTTAGAGATCATCTATCATCTTTTAATTTTACAAGAGAGAAAACTACAGACCCTAGAGGAGTAGTAACTTGCCCAAGGTCACATAGCAAAGAGCAGAAGCTGCATGAGAAGTCTGGTAATCTGATGTATTGTTAATATGCTTTTTGCTTAATGGGAAGATCTTTTCCATCCATTAATAGGCCCATATGACCTGCTTAAATGACATGAGTTTGAGTCACATGAGCCTGGGTCATGAGGGTTGTGATACCCTCTGACCCTGAAGAAGTGTATGTATCATCTGAGGTTAGCATTTTGCTTTGGGGCTCACTCATGGGAAGTGTGTTTGTGTGATATAGCCAGATGAGACTGTGGGTAACCTTTAAGGAGCCCCCCGCCCTGCCCCAGCTTTGAAAAACTCAGATGTTGGTGCTCCTCTCTCTCTGGTAATTATGTATGTATTGCTTTTGGTCAGCCAGTTGGAGACCTGTCTGTTGGTCTTTGCTGTTTTTATTGCTCTGTTTATATAATTTCTGTTTGTATTTTCTCTGAAGTTCAGGATGCTGACTTTTCCCCCAGTAGCTGCAGGTAGCATTGTTGTTACACCTGACTCCTTGTCAGTTTGCTCTTTTCAGAGAAGAGGGGATGGGAGCCACAGAGTGAGGCATGCTCAGATAAACCTTGGCAATCCATCTGTCTCTCTGACCTCCCCTTTCACCAAACCTGTCTGCATTTGAGCCAAAGACTCAAGAGAACGTCTGAATTCTTACCATTACTTGGTATACTTCTCTCTCCATAATTCTTTCTTGGGTTCAAGCTGTTATCATTTGCTTGCACAGCTTCCACCCTGGTGTAGGAGAGAGGATGCCAAATGGAAACAACCAAAAGATTTCCTACATCTTCATTTTCTACCGTCCTTATTGTTGAGTTTGCTGCAAAGATATTAGGGGGGAAAACAGAGAGATAACACTGATACAGGAGAAAGAGCTCAGGACTTGAAGTTGGAAGTGCTGAGTTCAAATCCCAGGTCTACCACCAGCCCACTGTGTAATGTCAGCATAGTGAAGGGATTAGACTAGATGATCAGTAAATCCCCTTCCATTACTAACATGCAATGATTCAGTTCTGATGGCCATTTTCAAAGGATTTTCTGTTTTTTGGAAAGGACTATGGAATAGAAAATCTAAAGCTAGAAAGGACCTCAGAGGCCATCTAGGTCAAATTCCTCATTTTACAGATAAGGAAACTGAGGACCAGGAACTAGAAGGGTTGGAGCAGAAGGTTCTGAGGATTATTGATTCCCATGTTTCCTCAGTGTAGATTATGGAGGAGATCCAGAATCCATATTCAGAGACTTTTTCCCTCTCCCTTACTTCCTCTTGGGCTGGTGGGTGGAACAATGGATAGAGTTCCAGGCCTGCAGTCAGGGAGACTCATCTTCAGGAGTTCAAATCCAGCCTCTGATGCTTCCTAGCTGTGTGACCCTAGGCAAGTCACTTAACCCTGTTTGCCTAAATTTCCTCATGTGTAAAAATGAGCTGGGGAAGGAAATAGCAAACTACTCCAGTGTCTTTGCCAATAAAAGCTCAAATAGGGTCGCAAAGAGTTAGATACAACTGAAACAACTGAACAACTAGCTCCTTTAGTGCCCTGCTCTTGAAGCCTGCCTCCCAATCCCTCCCCACCCTCTCCAGCCCCTCTCATATAAATCTGGTCTCAGATTCCTCATTGACACAATGCGGAGAGAACAAGAAAAGCCTAGAGTGGGACCTTCTCTCCCGTGGTCTGAGCTCTTTAAGAGATCTGCTCTGTTGCCCTCCTGATTTAGTAAAAATTCCTCGTATATAGTGGAAATGAGGATATTGAGAGCCAAAAGACCTGAGTTCTAGTCTCAATTCTGCCACTAAGGTGTTGTATGACTTTGGATATTGCAACACCCCTCACTGTGCCTTGGTTTCTTCAACTGTCAAAATTGAGATAATGACTTCCATTATTCTTCCCTTCCTGGATTATTGTGACCATCAAAAAAGATCCTGTCCATAAAGTGCCATATAAATACAATATTTCTATTCTTATTAGTTCTTCAAGTACTTCTACATCCAAGATTTCTTTTGATGCTCACAAGACCTCAAAGGAAATTAGAGGGGGACAGTTATTATCCCCATTTTACAGATAGAGAAACTGAGGCCCAGAGAAAGAAAAGAATTTTCCCAAGGTCACATGAGTAAGTAGGAGAGATGAGACTTGAACTCTTGTTTCCTGATTCCCAGCCTGAGGCCCTGTCATACTACTCATACTTCCCCAGTCTTATTGGAGGGAGTTCTGGTCCTGAGATCCCATGAGAATGGCAAGCCCAAATTTCCCAGCAGATGCACAGCTGAACTTCTCAGATTCCAAAAGAATCATTGTCATCCTGAAGCATCCCAGCAGTAAAGGGGGTCTGGGCTACAATTCCTTTACCCTTCTAGGTAAAAGAAGAGGAGATCCCCTGGGTGAGATCCCAGTCAGGAAGGCAGAGCACCTTCCTGTTCAAGATGGGGCCCCTTCCTTACCCTCCCTCCCCCAATGTGGGGGTGGAATGAAGACAGCTTCTTATTTTCAGGCCTCATTTGCATCCCTAATCAGGCAGGTCCTGAAGGGCACAGAAACCACAGAGGCAAATGTCTACATTCATTAGGGTGGTTTCATAGATCACATTTTAAGAAATGCAAATAGAAACTGTCCATTCCTTGCTTTAAATTAATACTCCATCTGCTATCTTTCCCTTGACTTCAGGTCCCCTTCCTCTAGTTCTTCTGCCCTACAAGAAATAGGAATGGAAAGAATTCACTTTGGATGGAAATGATTCATTTTGGATATTCAGTGGCTTTATAATTTGAGAC
This sequence comes from Trichosurus vulpecula, assembly GCF_011100635.1. Taxonomy (NCBI): domain Eukaryota; kingdom Metazoa; phylum Chordata; class Mammalia; order Diprotodontia; family Phalangeridae; genus Trichosurus; species Trichosurus vulpecula. The sequence continues at coordinate 74,029,032 of NC_050581.1, forward strand.
AAATTAACATGGGGGTGGCTAAGTGAGAAGGTATCATTAGGGAAGCAGCTGAGCAAAACTATATGAAGATGACCAAATCATTCCCATCCAGCCATCCAGAGCCTCAGTTGTTCCATTTGTAAAAACGAAAGGGCTAAACTCCATTGCCAACTACCAAACCATTAATATACCTTCACCCTTCCTGCTATCTGTCACCCCCGAAAAATCAGGCAGTAATATTGGGGCCATCAGCCACTCCCCCACTCCCGAGGCTGAGATCTGCTAAGTCCCACTTCTCTCTGCTCTGCAAACAGCAGCATCAGAGCTAAATGTCTCCCTCCCAGGCCTTCTGTGGCCCAATCTCCTGACGTCTATGACATACAAAAGGAACCAAAGGAAAGCCCCCAGAGTGCTGGGTAGAGCCCCTATGGAGGGGCTATGGAAAAACAGGGACAATGGCCACATGGAGGGGAGGTAGTAGAGGAGGCTTACAATCCACAGCAGGAGATACATGCCGATGAAACTACAGCTCCATCAAAGCAGTCTTCATTGATTCAACAAATACTTATTCACCAACAACAGCTGGCAAAGGTGCTGGGCTAGTCACTGAGGATGCACAGATAGACCATTCTGTAAAGAACTTCAAAACCCAATTTTACTGTTCTTTGCTTTTTGGTCCAGATTTGTGATTTCATTGGCAAATAGTAAGCTGCTCTATCAAGGGCAACTTCTCTGCTATTTCGAGCATTAGAAAACTGCCAGGGCTACTTAGAGGTTAAATGACTTGCCCAGGGTCATACAACTGGCATGTATCAAAGGACTTGAACCTAAGACCTCCTGACTGAGGCCAGCCCACTATCTACTGTACCTGGTTGCCTCTCTTAATCCAATAATACCTAAACTTTATTACTAAGTTTTAAGGTTTACAAAGTAAGCTTTATACCCAAATTATATGTATACATAGGTATATGTATATGTATATGCTTATACACATACCCAAAATGTAACATACACAGTCTTCTGTTTGATCCTCATAACGCCTCTGTAAGGTAAAGATTGTAGATGCTAAAACCAACCTTTTAGGGAAACTGAGGCTTAGAGTACTTAAGTTAACTTGCCTAAGGTCCTGCTGCTAGAAAGTGTCCAAGGTGCGATTTGAACCTACATCTATTCTAATTCCAAGTCTAGTGATCTCCCCACTATATCATTCTGCTTATTCTTACAAGAGAGATAAGGTATACACAAATATTGAGATTTGAGATAATGCTTATTTAAAAAAAAAACCTTAGCACAACTTAAGTAGGCACTCAGTTCCATCATTTTGATCCCATCCAACTCTATGATCCCATTTGAGGTTTTCTTAGCAAAGATAGTACAGTGGTTTGCCATTTTCTTCTCCAGCTTATTTTACAGATGAGGAAACAAAGGCAAGCAGGGTTAAGTGACTTGCCCAGGTTCACACCAGCTAAAAAGTATTTGAGGCTAGATTTGAACTCAGGAAAAAGAGTCTTCCTGACTCCAGGCCTGGCACACTACCACACCACCTAGCCTTCCCTATAGTAGGCACTACATAGATGCTTATCTTCCCCTCTTCCCACAAATGCAAAGGAGAGGTCTAATGCTGTAAAAATTGATCATTTTTAGCTGGGAGGAGGAATCAGTGAGACAGAAGCAGCACCTTAACTGGTTCTTAAAAGGAGGGAATTTAATAGATGGTAACAGAGGAAGCAGAGCCTATTGCAGGTCTGGGGGATGGCATGATCAGAGATATCTGTGAAGTGTCCAGTCTGTAATATTGTTAAAGGCCTGATTTTACAGGATTGTAAGATTTTGAGGGGTAAGAGACCTCAGAAATCACCGAGCCTGACCCCTCTTCTCCCTGAGCTAACTCGTTTATGTTTCCAGGGCTTCATTTTCTCCTCTGTAGAATCAGGGGGTTCAACTAGATGTTCCCTAAGGCCTCTTTCTGTTCTAAATCTACGATCCCTCATTTTACTGAGGATGAAACTGAGACCCATGGAGAGAAAGAGACTCTAAACAATCAATAGCTCATAAGTCTTAAGGACCTACTATGCTCCTAGCACAGGCACTGGGGACACAAATACAAAGAATGAAACAATCTCAACTGCCCAAATTCCCATGATGCCTCAGGGGCAGAACCAAGACCCAGCCCTGGGCCCCTCTTCTCATTCAATCATGGCATGAAGCTAAATGTTGCCAGGCAGTCCTCCTTTTCCTGCTACATTTTTGGGTCCTTCATAGGCATTGGCCTGATATCTGTGTGAGGACAAGCTGTAACTCTTCCCTTCTTGGCCCTTAACCCTCATGCCTGTGTGCTGTTAAGTTTTATGGGCCTATGCAACCTTCCTAGAAAAGGTGTCCCTGAATCTATGTTTCTAATCTCAATTAGCCCATAATTGACTGTTCATCTAATAATTAATACTCATGTGAAGTATTTCACTTCCAAAGCCCTCAAACGAGATGATTAGCTGGTTCCTTCTCCTATAGGCCAAAAGAAAAGTCAGGAAAGAGGAAACTTAGCAAGGCAGTCAACACAGAAGAAGCCTGCTTGGTGGGTAGTGATGATAGCCTTGAATCTGGACCCAAAGGTCATGGGTTTGAATCCAAACTCTGCTTACTACCTGTATGACCTTGGGAAAGTTACTTCTCTTTGGGACTCAGTTTCTTCATCTGTAAAATGAATAGGTTGAACTAGATGACCCCTAGCAAGGGGGCAGCCTCCAACTCTCTCTGGTTAGCAAATTCCATGCCCATTCTGTCTAATTCATCCTACTGTAAAGCGTTCTCTCATCCTTCAATAGGGCTGCCTTTCTACAACGCCTTTCTTCCAAGGCCTTCTTCCAAGACTTGGATTTTTGCCTTGAGCATCCTCCAGATTGGGGAGAGAGGATTGGTGTCCACGATTGTTAAGCGAAGCTAAATGAAGTGGAGCCCTTTTGGTACAGGGAAGATGGACCTAGGGAAAGGTTCAGTTGGGAGGCAGGGCTGATGGTTGTCCTTTGCTCTGGGGGGAGAACAGGACTGGAATTATGAATATCTTCATCTGAGGTAAAAACAGCTGAGTATTTTGCAGTTGGAGAGGGGAAGTGATGGAGATGGATGATGACAGCCCTGTGATGAGTACAGGAGAGGCAGTTACTCTTTGTACGAGTGAGTCATGTGCTCCCATAAGAGGGGGAGGAGTTGATAAAAAACATCCATGATTAATTGATTAATTATGGCATGCTTAATTAACTAATTAACTTGGGTATACCCTTCCACATCTATGCACAGTCTCAGTGGGAAGAGTGGGTGTACACAGAGTATAACAGTAGAAAGGCACATCCTTGGGAAAGCAGGCACCCAAGGCACCTGACAACTTCAGCCCTGCAGGGTCCTGATGTCCTTTCCTTTCTTACAATGCTCCCCGTCCTACTTCCACTAGGCATAATGTCTGCTGGGAAGTTCTCTGAGATGAAAACTATGGGCCTGTTCCCTTTCACAGTCCAACTCTAGACAACTAGCAGTGGTCTGCTTCTTGATAGCCAAAAGTCCCACTCCTCATAATCCTATCCTGCCTTAATTGACTCTCTGATGGGTTTGGTGATCCCTAGCTCTTCTTCTGCAAGACATCACGACTAATGAGAGAGGGAGGAGATGAACCTCTTCCCCAGACCAGAGGTAAGAATAGATTCTCTCTAAAGATCTGAATTCTTCTTCCATAACTGGCTCTCTTCTCCACTGCCAGAGTTCACACTCAACAGAGTTGTTTCCTGCCTCAACTCACCCCTTAGAATGTTTCTAAATTTTGAAAGGACATTGAACAACACAGACAATCTTTAACAAACCAATGGCAAGCTGTCCTCTAATTCCTTCAAGCTTGATTAAAGATCTTTATACAGCATAAAAGGTTAAAAAAAATTAAGCACTTCTTTAACATCCTGACTCTGTTACTTGCCCTTATCTTCTGTAATTTCTGTAATTTCATCAACTGGCTAAGGGGAAAATCAATTAATCAGCCATGTTCTGCTGTCAGCTGAGTCCCATGAGCTTAATTCACATCACAGCTCTGTTTCTTACTAGCCTGTAAATCACTCGATTTCTTAGAACCTTAGTCTTTCCATATGTAAAACGGGAACAATTTCATTTACAGCACTTACCTCCCCTGGGTGTTGTGGGGAAAGCATTGTCATAGGATCATAGATCTGGAACTGGAAGAGACCTTAGAGATTATTATTGAGGCCCAAAAACTATGATTTGAACCCAGATCTTCTGACTCCAAATCAACTACTCTTTTCATGGGACCATGCTGTCTGTCAATTAACAGAACCCAAGAGAGAAGATTCACTTGGGAAAAGAGGGAATGCTGCCAATGATCATCATGGAGAGTCAATAGAACGTTATGCCCAGCCAAACGTGAATTCTCAGGTTGATGAATGCCGTTAAGGAAACAAATCCGTGATATCATATTTATAAAGGCTTGGCACTGCATAAGACTAGGCAAGTATCATGAAGGAATTCCTAGGCACCATTAAAAGCCAGGGGCTAGGGAGTGAGAGAGGTCTATGCAAACTAAGATAAAATACCCAAAAAAGGGAAAACATTAAGAAGGAATCAGCCACAGATTTTATCTTAAACATAGTCTGTCTCATGCGATTGCTTGGCCTCCACCTTTCTTTTTTTCATGATGGTGACAGCCTAGACATACTCCCAACTCCAGCACCTCCTTCGTGTCACTCCCAAACTAGACAATTTTCCCCTACAAGGGGTGTTTGCGCTCGCTAGGAATCACTTGGAATCCCAAGGATTGTGGCTCTAATGGTAGAAATTCTGGCATGGAGGAAGATCATTTGGAAAGTTGCTTGCTGGTTCAGAGCAAGCCTTCATTGTACCCGCTCATATTTGTAGGTTGTTAGATTTTTAAACTCAATACTGCAACTTAGAGGTAAAGGAGTAGAAATCACTGATACAGAATCAACACAGTGAGACAAACTTGCATGGGAACTTCTCCCAGGAAGCCCAGTGATGAAAGCATTTAGAAACTTAGAGTACATGGAAGGTTAGGCCCCAAAGGGACTTTAGAAACCTTCTGGTCCAATTCTCTTATTTACAGTAAAGAGTACAGCCCAGAGAAGGCAAGAGATTTGCTCAGCATCACACATCTTGTCAGTCCCAAGCTTAGACCACTCTTGTCTGCCCCAGGTATAGTCAAACAGGGCAGAATCAGGCCTGGCCCACCCAGAGAACAATCTTTCCTATTATCCTTACTTTGTTCTGAGGGATTGGCTAAGGAATGAGGTCAGATGGAGCCGGAAGGTTGGTGTACTCCAACAACTGCCAGCCAGTTGGTATGGATTTTACTTCCTCTTATTGTTTTCATCATGCTAGGGTTTCTCAAGGCTTAGATTGAATCTGGAAGGAGGAGAAAGGGGATAGAAATGGAACAATTTCACCATGAAAAGTGGAAGAGCACAGTGCCTGGCACATGATAATCACTTAATAAATGCTTGCTAATTTATATATTTTGTGGGAATGGATGCTAAAGCCTGGAAAGGGTGCTACATTTTTACCTTCTGTTGAATCATAGATTTCCCCTGGGTTGAGTAAATCACTAGATCACAAGATAATAACATAGTAGCGACCCCAATAGCATCTGCTGTGATCCATTTATGGTCAGATGACTAAATGTTGAGTGGAAGAAAATTTATCTTGGAGTCAGAAATAATAGTTTCAACTGTCAACTCTGCCACTTACTATTAATGTGGAGATGCTTTTGGCTTTCCAAGTCTTCCTTTCTTTATCTGTAAAATATTAACATTTGTACTATCAAAAAAAAGATGGGGGAGGGGGAGGCAACAACTTTGCAAGGGATTAGGTGCACAGGAGTAAACTAAGACCCAGAGAGGGGAAGGAACTTGTCCAAGAGTGCACAGTAAATTAAGAGCCAAGCAGAGAGTAGTACTCAAGTCTCCTGACTGCCAGCCCAGTGCTCTGATGCAGCCGATGCCCAACGAGCCACTCCCTTAACTGCTTGTTGAAATATAGCTCCTACAGATATCCCAAGAATAATCAAAGACATTTGATGGGCCCTCCCCTTTACCAACTGAGCCAGTATTTTGATAGCTTTGATAAGATCCAGACAATCCATGAAAATAATGTGCCCCAGACTTAGTGGCCAGAGAAATAACATTTCAATCAAATCCATGGGCCTTTCTTCGGGATGCTCCCTGCTCTATTCAAACAACACCATTCTTCATTTCTTGACATCCCAGGAAAATCTTACCCTCCCATTACAAAGCTATTTATTGAGTCCTGACTAGGTGCCAAGCATTCTTCCTCCTTTAGCCTCCTAGAAGTTAGAGGTTTTTTTGATCCATTCAGATAGCATAGCAGAGCCAGAAGGGTCTTTAGACATCTAGCTAGCCTCTCTCACCTAACCTACTCCCCAAATACCCTATCCCCCACCTTATCTCATACTGCTCATCTTTCCTGCAATGCCTGCTCTAGCCATCCAAATGTGGGTTCTAGTCCTCGCCCTACCACAAACTGTGTGATCCTGAATAAGTCACTTAACTCCTCCGAGACTCAATTTCAGTATCTGTAAAATGAGGCAGTTGGACTACAGCTCTCGTCTCCCTTGAAGTTCTGACATTATATGGTTCAGTGATTCAAATTCTACTGTTATGCTTCAAGACTCCAATCATGTCCTGTCTCCACCTACCTCCTCCAGGGTTCCCCTCCTGATCACTCTGATTCTTCCCCCCTTCTGAAATCCTTCAGCACTTAGTTATCATCATATGATTCAGCATTTGATTATATGTTTTTAATAGCACTTTTCAGGGGTTATTGTCATTTTTCATGTGTCTTTCCTCTTCATCTAGACTGGGAGATCCCTAAGGGCAGAACCCCAAAGCGTTCTTCCTTTGTATCTGCCCAGACTGTGAGCTGCCTGAGGTCATGGCTTGAGCTTCCTTCTCTACTGTGTCCCCAAGGCTGTAAAAGCCCCAAGGTCAAGGCCTAGATCTACTTCTTCTCCAGAGGCAGGCACAGAGTTTGGCACAGAGTAATTACTTAATAAAGTCTTTGTTTCACTTTTAAGATTTATGCCTTTCCTACCTTCAAAAGGACTTGAAGCAGCTCACATATGAAAACACAATATGAATTAAGGCATATTCTTAATAAATCCTCAGTGACGTCTGCAGAGTCCTGGTTTTGCCAGGACTGCTGAGGAGTGGTCAGGGAGGTAAGGGTGTTCCCCAAATCCTCTTCAGAGCGCTGTCCTGGTGGGGAGGGCCCCTAGACAAGACAGCCTCCTTCTCCAATGGCAGAAGCTGAGTAGCAAGGCCTGAGTGCATTCTGTCTGCAGTAGCTGCTGCTAATGAGACTCTTGAGGCTGTTTTCCTGGATGGGTCAGCAGGACAGAGGGAAACAGGAATGTTATGGATGTATAACCAAGGGTGGCTCGTGAGAGATCCTACTATTGTGGACATAGGATGGTATGGGAACAAGAGCACTGACCCTAGAACTGGAAGATACAGCATGAAATCTGATGCTGCTACTTGCAACCGGCAAGATCTTGGCAAGAGCCTTCCCTTCTCTGGCCTTCCCTTGCCTTATAGGTCAGGAATGGAGGGTTCCTTTCAGCTTTAAATCTCTGTGATATTTGGGATGCTCAACACTACTTTAAACCCAAACTTCACTAATTCCTAGAAAGCTTCATTCCTCTTATGCACTTACATTCTAGACTATATTATATTTATCTATGCATATATCTTATCCCTCTACTACATACTAAGTTCCTTGAAGGCTGGGGCCATGCCTCATTTATCTTTATAACCCCCAAAGCTCTAAACAGAGCTTTGTAAAGCCTAAGTACCAAATAAATTAATGTTGAATTAATGTGTAATGGAGGGGAGTAAATACTATTTTTACTCTTTTTAAAAAATTCAATTTTATTTTTAGTTCCAAATTTCCCCTCTTGCCCTCTCCTCCTGCCCATTGAGAAGACAAGAAAAAACAAAACCCATTACAAATATGTATAATTATGCAAAAACATATTTCTGCCTTAGCCATGTCAGAAAGAAAAAGAAAGGAAGGAAAGAAGGAAGGAAGGAAAGAAGGAAGGAAGGAAGGAAGGAAGGAAGGAAGGAAGGAAGGAAGGAAGGAAGGAAGGAAGGAGGGAAGGAAGGAAGGAAGGAAAGAAAGAAAGAACAATTTTGAAGCATTCAATCAGCACTGACTCCATCAGCTCCCTACCTGGAGGTGGATAATATGCTTTATCATGAGTCCTTTGGAACTGTAGGTGGTAATTGTAATGATCAGAATCTTTCAAAGTTGATTATCTTTGCAATATTGCTGTTACTGTGTAGATTGTTCTCCTAGTTCTGCTGAATTTACTTTGCATCAGTTCATTCAAGTCTTCCCAAGTTTTTCAGAAACCATTGAGAGAGGCAAATATAAATGAGACAAATATAAATTTTAAATTCTTATAGAAGTGCTGTTTGATAATTCTCAAATATAGTAGCATTTATCAAGTAGTACCTTGACATGTGAAAGTAGACATATGTCTTTTTGATTGTTTTCCCCCACAATAGCAAGTGGCAACTATAAAACTAGAGCATTACAGAAGTGTTCTTTCATCCCACATCTATTCATTGTCATTTTTAAAGCTTCATAGGATCATTAATTTATAGTTGGAAAGGATGTCAGGGGTGATCTAGTCCAGCCTCCGCATTTTGCACATGAGGAAACTAGGACCCAATGACTTACTAAAGATCACACTTATAAGAAATACTAGGGTTGTGTTTTGAATCCAGGTTTCTTGACTCCAAATCAGTGGTGGGATTCAAATGAATTAACAACCAGTTCTCCAGGGAACCAAGCAGAGGCACTGCCCTCACCGCTGATGTGGTGGGCGCAGGCCCCACCCCTCCTAACAACCAATTGGCAGAATTCAACCTAAAATTAGGTACCAATTCTACTTAACTGGACTGAACAGGCTGAATCCCGCTACTGCTCCAAAGCCACATTTAAATGCTCTAAGACTGATCTGGCTTCGTTGGGTCTCCTACCAAACTGTTTACAGATTTTCTTTCTTCTTTACTGATTTTTCACCATCTTGTAAATACATTATTGTTGTTATTGAGTCCAATTTGAGATTTTCTTGGCAAAGATATTAGAGTGGCTTGGCTTGCTATTTCTTTCTCCAGCTTATTTTACAGATAAGGAAAGTGGGGCAAGCAGGTTTAAGTGACTTGCCCAGAGTCACACAGATAAGTGTCTGAGGCCAGATTTGAACTCTGGAAGATGAGTCTTCCTGACTCCAGGCCTAGTACTCTATCCACTGCACCACCTACCTGCCCCTTGTAAATACATACTGCTCATAATCTTCCATTACCACTTTACATAATTAGTTCCAGAGGAAGAAACACAAAGATTTTCATTGGTGATTCTCTATGAAGCAAACCATATTTTCCTAGCTATACCAGGAAGCATATGGTCATAGACTGAGAGTTAGAATATATATTATTTGTAAATTACAAAAAAAAAAAAAATACTCCACTTGGTAAAACAACATACAATCTTGAAAGCTCTTCAACCATAATCTAAAATGCACATTGGATTACAAAATTCCTTGTATTCAGTGATTCTTAGACACAGCAATAACTTAGTTCAACAACCATATGATGATCAATATCTATAAAAAAATAGACAGTTGATCCCTGGAGGTATACCACCAAGATGGAAAATGACCTGTGCAAAGTCCAAATGAAGAGAGATCTTATAAGTAGGTACATGTAACACAGCGGAGCTTTTATAAAGAATAGTAACTTCAAAAGATAATCACAAATGTACAAACACATTAAGGAGACTACCCATATTCACATAGTAGGAGACATAGCAAGCTCCATGTTAGACAAACTGAGAATGCTTAAAGGCCAGGTTTTATACACACACACACACATATATACACATGCACACACATGTGTACACATAGAAACACACATTTTATTAACATTTATCTGTAGTATATTATACATTCCTATGTATGTGTATAAATACACATACATACATAACGTACACATACATATACAGATAGATATAGATATAAAATCAATGATATCTATGTATAAGGGTACCACTTAGCAGAATGCCTGGCACATAGTAGGTACTTATAAATGCTTGTTGACATGACTTCAAAAGAAGGTGGGGAACTGACAGCAACATTGAAGGGGTCTGAATGGACAGCCTGAGGATTGTACTGATAGCCACAGAATTACATAAGCCCTGATTTGAATGTTTGTTACAATGAGAAGACCCAGAAGGTACCATTCCTTTGAGTAGATTCTCGGGGATAGGAATCACCCAGAATGAGAAGGTGTGGGTAGGTTACAATTTGAACTAATGGAGAAAGTACCCACACTAAAGGATCACAGATCTATGGAAGTCTATATACTAATGAGAGCGTCAGTCTGGTATAGTAGAAAGAACATTGGCCCTGGACTTCCATCTTTGTTCTATTGTATTTAAGAACTGTAGATCCTTAGGCAAGTTACCTCTCTCAAACTCAGTTTTCTCTTCTATAAATAATATTTATCATAACTACCTCATGATATTGTTTTTAAAAAGTATTTTTTAAACCTGAAAACATTATAGAAGTGTGGATTATTGTTATTTTCACCATTACTAACACAATGTCCCTCAGGACACTATACATTATAGGTCACTCTGTAAATATCTGTTGACAATATGATTGGTCCTGATTAGATTAGATGTGTTTGTAACATGAGTACCAATTATCTTTAAATCTCCCTCATACTATTAATTGGTCTGCAAATCCTTTATTCAAGAATGGTACAAAGAAAAGCTTGCACTGGCCCATATTCCAAATTGGGATTTCTCTATGAATGAGATTTGGCTCTATTCCTCTCATTGGCTCTCAGTTTCCTGTTCTGTAAATAAAGGTCGCTGAGGTCCAATTCTACCGGTACAGTTCTTTGTCCCATGGCATACATGGGTAACTCATTTAGGGTAAATTTATGTTTGTTCATTCATTAATGAGGAAAGAAAGAAAAAACCCTTTCCTTGAGAATCTATTATATGCAGGGTCTCTTAATAGGCTATGCTTCAGGGGAGACAAAGATGAGTAAGGGACAATCCCTGACTTGGAAGAATCAAGAATAGAGACAGGAAAAACTGACCTAGATCCTGCCCTGGGGAGAGACAAGAAATTGGCATAGATGACCAGAATATGGAAGGCTGAGTGTGAAAATTCAGACGCTTTCTTCCTCAGAGAAGAGGAAACAAAGTGCTAAGTGATACTAGTGGAGAGAGCGGCAAGCTCTAGCTGGGAACTTCAGGGCAGACTTCATGGATGAAGGAACATTTGTACTGGGTCCCAAAGGGCAAAACAGATGTCAATAGAAAAAGTTTGAAAGCAAAAGTATTGCAAGCAAAAGGAAGAGTATGAGAAGAGGTGTAAAGGCAAGAGAATGTAGGTTGTATTTGGGATACAGAATAGTCTAGAAACACTATTGCAAAAGATGTAAAATATACTTGTTAGGGGCCATCTGAAGAGTCCAACTGACCCATGGTGGGGAATTAATGTAATGTTTCAAGATCTGATTTGGAAAGGATGAGGAAGTAATCAGCTCTTACCATATAATCCATCATTGGAAAACCTGTAAGCAAAATATAAGACCAAGAGTCATTCCAGTGTGGAGCAATGATCGAAGTGATTGAAGGAAATGAACAAGCTGTTGCAAAGAATAATTGCAAACTATTAACAACCACAGGAAAGATCGCCCTGAATCACAAATAAGAGAAATGCGAATCAAAAGAACTTTGACTTTAACCCAGCAAATGGCAAAGATGACAAAAGACAGGGAAAGTCAATGTCGGAGGGTTTGTAGAAAGACAGACTAATACACTATTGATGGAACAGTGAATTGATCTAACCATTCTGGAAAGCAATTTGGATTTATACTTTAAAAGGTGACTAAAATGCTCATACCCTTTGACCCAGAGGTCCCACTGTTAAGCATATGCGCCGATGAGGTCAAAGACAGAAAGAAATGTTCCATATGCACCAAAATATTCATAGGAATGATTTGTGGTAGCAAATTACTAGAAACTAAGTGGCTATCCATCCATTAGGGAATGCCTAAATAAATTATGGTGTGATGGAACATTAATGCCCAAAAGAAATGATGAATATGAAGAATTCAGAGAAATGTGGAAGACAGAATGAAGTAAGCAGAACTAAGGAAAAAAATGAATCAATAGAGCATTTATTAAGCACTTACTATGTGAGAGGCACATAGATACAATGACTACAATGTTGTAAATAGGAAGAACAAAAACCTGAATGCTTGGCATTTATAATGACCAAATTAGATCTTGGAGAAGTGGCATGAAAGTGTATTTTCTTCCCATCTTTGCAGAGGTGAGAGACTGTAAGTGTGGAAGATTGTATATAACCAACAGACTCGGTTGATTTATTGGTTAGATTTGATGAATTGGTTCTTTTTCTCTTATCTTTTTAAATTTTTTTTCAAATCAAGTCAACAAGCATTTATTAAGCACCTTGTTATGTGCCAGGCACTGGAATAAATGCTGGGGATACAAAGAAAGGCAAAAAACCAAACCAAACCAAACCAAAACATGACCTCTTGAGGCCTCTGCCTTCAAAAAGCTCGCAGTCTAACAGGTGGGCAACATACAAACAAGTATGTACAGCCAAGATATATAAGGAATAAATTGGAGATATTCTCAGAGGAAGGCACTGGAATTAGGAGGAGATCAGAAAAGGCTTTATGCAGAAGGTACAATTTTTGATGAGACTTGAAGGAAGCCAGGAAGTGGAGATGAGGAGGGAGAACATTTCAGGCTTGAGAGACAGTCAATGAAAATGCCCAGAGTCAGGAAATGAAGTGTTTTACTCAAGAAACAGTAAGGACAAAAGAGTCACCAGATTATGAAGTATGTAGAGGGGTGTAAGGAGACTAGAAAGATAGGAAGGGGTCAGGTTATGAAGGATTTTGAAAGCCACAGGACTTTATATTCAATCCAAGATTTAATAGGGAATCACTGGAGTTAGGTGGCACAGTGGATAGAGTGCTAGGCTTGGATTCAGGATGACTCGTCTTCTTGAGTTCAAATCCAGTCTCAGACACTTACTAGCTATGTGATGCTGGGCAAGTAACTTAATTCTATTTACCTCATTTTCTTCATCTGTAAAATGAGCTGGAGAAGGAAATAGTAAACCATTCCAGTACCTTTGCCAAGAAAATTCCAAATGGGATGACAAAGTCAGACATAATTGAAAAATGATTAAACAACAAGGAATTATTGAATGGTTTGTCATAAGGAATGGCTCACTGGATAGTGGAAGAATATATTTCAAAATGGTGATATAAAAATAAAAAAAATTAAAATTAGAGAAATCCCCTGATCAGCGCCAATTCCCTAAGAAGGTTTGCAGAAAGTCCTACCTGATTTTGTGGAAGAAAAGAAGACAATACATCTGATGTCAAGACGACTAGTTCTTAATCCAAAGATGCAGGTCACATCATCATCACTCAGCTGGGTTTGAAGTGGAATTTGAGCCCAAAGTCTCTGTTGTACTTCCCTTAATCTGAGAGGCTAATATCTGAATTATAGAGGGATTAAAAGCTTTCTTTCTTAATCCTATGGTGAAAACTAATCACTTTTCAGCCTTATTAATAGCTTCTCTTTATGAAAATAATGACAACCTTGAATCACAGCTAGAAAGCTCAAGATATCTGAAATCCTTATGGAATTCAAATGTATGGTCACACATTGATGAGTGTCAAGAATGTTAGTAAACTGAGCTGGGTAAATGATGGGGTGGCCACAGTACCCACTACAGTATGCAGGCAGCATAAAGAATATCTACATACACAGAAACGAGGGAAAAATAGCCAAGACTCTATATGCTAGCCAGTCCACTGCCTTGGGTACGTGATTGTGGACAATGCTTAACAAGTTGGGGACCTGTCCATCTTAGACAGGTCTTAGAAACTGAGTGTGATGCCAATCAGTGATTAAAGGTCTTCCCTGCCCCCCACCTCAGGAGGGTCCAGTTAAGGGAGGTTTGATTAGAGGCAGGCCTACACCCTCGTGATGCCAATCAGTGATCAAAGATCCTTCCCACCCATTCAATAAGCCTCAGGTAGGCTAGTTAAGGGAGGCTTGATTAGAGGCAGGCCTACACCCTTTACTTACCAAGTGCTAAACCTCAGGCCTACACCATTTTGCTGACTGGGTGTGAGGTCCTCAGGCCCTGAGAAGAATGTATATAGCCAGAATGTAGCCATTAAGGTAAGAATTCAGCCCAAGGAGAAGAAGTAAGAACTCTGAGATGACAGAGCTGATAATCTACAGACCAGCAAGCTACAGAACTCAGAGAGCTGTGGAGAGATGAGAGAGAGCTGCAGAGAGATGAGAGAGAGTGCAGAGCACAGAGTGGAGACCAGAGAGCTTCAGAGACCAGAGAACTGAGGAAGGAGAGAATGCAGGCAGGCAGACAGTTGGGATTCTTGAGTGTTTACAGGAAGGCACCATCAGGGAAGAAGGTTACAGAATGACTTGGTTCTTTGCTATAATAACTTTCTCATTGTTACACTAAGGTGGACTTACTGGTTTCAGAATACAATTACTGCTATGTTGAATTGGGGTTATTGGTTTTGGGATTTGATCCTCTGGTGTCTAAATAAATGTTAGACTTCCCCTGCCTTCTACCTAGGGAATCTCTTATACTTTGTGATTCTGAACCTTATAGGCATGTTCATGGTCATCTTCAAGGTCATTAATCTTGCCTTATTGATACACTGAGTCAAGGAGTTTAGTGCATTCATGGTGCCCTCATTGTTTCATATGGGTTGGCCCTGTCTTTCCTCCACCCCCACTCCCAAACTTGGAAGTCCTTATGGGAAAGACATGAGTCTACTCACCCTTTCTTTCCCCTAAGTATGAACTGCCTAAAAGAAGGATCTGGATCTGCTTCCTTCTCTGTCTCCCATTGGAGGATGAGTCTGCTATAGACAAGACAGGAACATCACACCTCCTGTTCTAGGTAACCTCTGGCACCCCTCACCTGCCACATTTTGCTTTCTTTTGTGTATTGTTCCCCCCCATTAGATTGTAAGTTCCTTAAGGATAGGAATTCTTTGGCAAATTGTAGGAGCTCGATAAATGTTTATTGACTATTGACAAGGCCTGTTTCTCTGTTCTTCCTCTGAGTCCTTAGTCAAGCAGTTAATAAGCACATATAACACTTACTATGTCCCAGGTTCTGTGCTACAGGATACAAAAAAGAAAGGTCAAAGCACTTCTATTGCTGTGACACTTTCTTGTCTTCAAAGAGCTTACATTATAATGGGGAGACAACCTACAAATCACTACGTATAAATAAGACATAGAGAGTACAAATGAAAGATAATTTCAGAGGGAAGTCACTGGCAGTTGGGGAGACAAGGAAAAGGCTCCCATAGAAGGTGGACTTTTGAGATGAGTCTTGAAGGAGGCCAGGGAAACAAGGAGGCTAGGTAAAGTGGGGGAGAACTCCAGGTATGAGGGACAGCCAGCATGATGACAGAGAGTTGGGACATGGAGTGTCCTACATGTGGCAAAGCAAGTAGGCAAGTTAGGTGCACTGACCGAGCTCCATAAGAGCGAAGCCTAGAGTTTTCTGAAGACTGTGTCTAGATGTGCTCTTCTTCTATCACCTTTTAGGAAGGAAGGAAGGAAAGAAAGAAAGAAGGAAAGAAGGAAGGGAGGGAGGGAGGAAGGAAGGGAGGAAGGAAAGAAGGAATGGAGGGAGGAAAGAAGGAGGGAGGAAGGAAATAAGCATTTATTCAGCTCCTATCATGTACCAGGCACTGCCACCTAACTGCCTCTGTAACATCCTTAGGGGAATTCCTTTTCTATCTCCCCCAGAATACAAGCTCCCCAAAGCAGGGATGGTTCTCTTTGCTTCCTATTTCAATCCTCCTTCTTACCCCCATCCCAAGCTCTAAACTTTGAAGTTGGAACCAAGAGACTCATGTTCCTGCCTTGGCTATACCACACTAACCAGCTGTAGAACATTGGCTAAAGGGGGATAATATGTGTAAAATGCTTGGCAAACCTTGAAGTGCTATATAAATGTTCATTATTATTAGGGAAGATTTTTCCCCTTTCTGTGCCTCTAATTCTCCATCTACACATTGAGGCTAAATGATCTCTCAGACCCCTTCCAGATGGTCCATAGTCACTATGTCCAAAGCTGAAACATGGGCCCA
This sequence comes from Trichosurus vulpecula, assembly GCF_011100635.1. Lineage (NCBI taxonomy): Eukaryota > Metazoa > Chordata > Mammalia > Diprotodontia > Phalangeridae > Trichosurus > Trichosurus vulpecula. The sequence continues at coordinate 74,045,315 of NC_050581.1, forward strand.
ACTTGCTAAAGGGATTGCTAAGAGGCCTTCCATGAACATGGCTAAACATGAGCCAGAACTCTCTACATCCCCATACTTCATTTATCTGGTACATTCCTGAAAATTTATTTGTAAATAAAATCCTTGTCAGGAAAATCCTTTTCCTTCACTGACTGACTAATGACAGGCAAATAAAGAAATTACTAATATGCTAAATTGGAATGCACTTAGTCTTCCTTTCAGTTGATCTTTAATGCTATAGAGGGGATTTCCACTTCAAGTAAGATTGGACTAGGACTTACAGTTAGGATAGAAATATGAAAGGTAATGGAGGACCCCAACTCCCCCATATTTACTCCAGCAGAGGTCTATAGTAAAACGAATACCAGGTTAAATAATGAACAAGAAATCCAAAGAGAAACAACAGTAAGAAAGGAGTAAGGAAGGAGGAGGAGAAGGAGAAATAGGAGGAGAGCATCAATGAAATATTTTTAAAGATACACAGCAAATAGCAGTAGGAAGTTCAGAAGGAGATATAGACATGAAGGTCAGTGTTGATATTTCCATGTTAAATTTGAATTGTATAATTTTTTTAAATACAGTAAATGTATACTTATTTTTTAAAATAACCTTTGGGTTAGATTGATGGTTTCAAATGCAGTCTTTTTCATCTGGCCTATGGAAATGTTCATGTTTGACTGTGAGGTTCATAATGAAAATATCTATTTTTTATAATGGGAAGAGGGGAAAAATACTCTCTCTGGGTCTCCATCATTTCATGTGAAAAATGAGAAAGGAGACCTAGAATACCTCTAAGGTCCCTTCCAGTCCTAAATCTGTGATCCTTTGAACTGATATCATCTCTGCAGGGGTAAGGAACTCTGGGTACAAAACATTACATATATTGTCAGACTAGGCTGATATATTGGTCTAAATAGCCTTTTCCCTTTTTATTTCTTATTCTTTTACTATGGATGACTCATTAGGGAAGGAGAGAGGGAAAAGAAGTATCCAAAAATGAAAGTGATATAAAACAAAAATTCTTAAATAAGAATAAATAAAAAGAACACTATGATTAAACTTTTTGCAAAATGAATCTCTTTTGTTTTACTTTTCCCGAACATACTCATGCACATACACACACACACATACACACGCACACACTTTTCTCTAACATTTTCATAAATTGTTTTTTCTTAATGAGGGACATCTCCTCCCTAATCATTCCTGTTTGAAGAAAACCATAATTTCCCCAAGTGGCCAATCAGGCAGTTTCAATTTCTGGCCAAGGCAACACGTGCAGGTAACCCTTTCTTTCACAGCTGAGGGTAAGACATAATCCAGAAATTCAGTAATTTGGTTCTCTCTCTCTCTCTCTCTCTCTCTCTCTCTCTCTCTCTCTCTGTGTCTCTCTGTTTCTCTCTCTCTGTCTCTGTCTGTCTCTGTTTCTCTTTCTGCCTATCTTCTGTGTGTGTGTGTGTGTGTGCTCACGTCTGTCTCTCTCTCTGTCTCTCTCTATGTGTATCTGTCTCTGTCTATTTCTCTCTCCCTGTCTCTCTATTTCTGTCTCTTTTTGTCTCTGTATCTCTTTTTCTCTGTTTTCTCTCCTTTTGTAATCCTATGTATTTTATTTATTTATTTCATTTTTCAGATTTTAAAATATTATTCTGAGAAAGGGTCTATAGGCTTCACTAGATTGTGAAAGGGTCCATCACACAGACACAGACACAGACACAGACACACACACACACACACACACACACACATACACACAAACACTCGTTAAGAAACCCTGATCTAATCCAACCCTGATTAAGAATCTCCTCTGCTCAGTTAAATTAGCTTATGATTATTTAGTATATATTTTTATATAGTTAAATATGTTCATGTTGTCTCTTCCATAGAAGATAGTATCCTTGAAGGAATGGAGGTGATTCATTTTTGTTTCTGTATCTTAGTGCTTGGCACACAGTAATCACTTAATAAATACTTTATTGATTTATTATGACAGCTGACTTATCTACTTCCAATGAAGGAAAGCTTCTTTTCCTTCTGTACACCTCCAATTTTAAGGGAGTTCTTGCTGGTCCTAAGTCAATCTACAACTTTTATCTATTATTCCTTTGATAATAATAATTGTGAAATTGGTCCTATCTACTCCATATATTGGGTTTTGTTTTGCTTTGTTTTTTGTTTGTTTCTTAGTGGAGAACACATTTTGTAAAGCTTAGAGCACTACAGAAATGTGAGATGGTGTTATTGTCGATATGTGAGTACCAGTATATAAGAAAACCGCATTGCTCACAGTCTCACTGATTTATAACTTCCCATGATCAGTAGCCCATAGAACAGGGGAGCATATGCTTACAGCCACCCATTAAGAAACCAAGGGGGAGGGATGTGGGATGGGATTGCAGAAAGCAACCAGATGTTATTTTATGCTTGTGTCTATAATGACAAACATCAAGGGATAGGGGAAGTATCATTTCTAAACTCCTTATTTCAACATTCTCCTGAGGCTCTAAAGTGGTTTAGTAGAATGAAGACTGGATTTGGAGTAAGAAGAGCTTAACATTCTGGGGTTTCACTTAGACATAGTACTTCCCAGATTAGCACTGAATTCTTGGTTAGTCGTTTCCATCTTTGTGAGTCTTGTTTCCACAATTTGTTCATAATTCTCTGAAAGGCAAGAGCCAAGTCAAACAGGCAAATGAAGAAGTCAAGAAGCATTTATTAAATACCTACTATGTGCCAGTCACTGTGCTAAGTGCTGAGGATACAAAGAAAGGGAAAATAAACAAAAAAATCCAGTCCCTGCTCCCCAAGAGCTCATAGTTGAGAGGAACAATTATTAATAACCAATGATTTGAGGAGATCCAGAGTTTTCCCTTTTACTGTAGCCCTTATCGCCAGTTGTCCTGATCCATATCTGGCCACTGGTCCCAGATGGCTCCAGAGGTGAAAGTGAGGCTGTTGACTTTGAACAGCCCTCCCTCATTTAAATCCAATTCACTTGCATGTCAGGGCATCATCTTCCTGATGTCATGGTCCTCTTTGAGAAAGAAGGACAAATAGCAACCTCTGTGAGTAGGGACAACATGGCTTCTTTCTTTTTCTTTTTTTCTTTCTTCCTTCCTTCCTTCCTCTTTCTTTCTTCCTCTTTCTTTCTTCCTCTTTCTTTCTTCCTCTTTCTTTCTTCCTCTTTCTTTCTTTCTTTCTTTCTTTCTTCCTTCCTTCCTTCCTTTCTTCCTTCCTTTCTTCCTTCCTTTCTTCTTTCTTCCTTCCTTCCTTCCTCCTTCTTCTTTCTTTCTTTCTTCTTCTTCTTTCTCTTCTTCCTTTCTTTCTTTTCCTTTCCTTTCTTCGTTCCTTCCTCCTTTCTTCTTCTTTCTTTATTTCCTTTCCTTCCTTCCTCTTTCCTTTTCTTCTTCCTTTCTTTCTTTCTTCCTTTCTTCCTTCCTTCCTTTCTTCTTTCCTTCCTTCCTTTCTTCTTTCCTTCCTTCCTTTCTTCCTTCCTTTCTTCTTTCCTTCCTTTGTTTCTTTCTTTCTTTCTTTCTTTCTTTCTTTCTTTCTTTCTTTCTTTCTTTCTTTCTTCTTTCTTTCTTTCTTCCTTCCTTCCTTCCTTTCTTCCTTCCTTCCTTTCTTCTTTCCTTCCTTCCTTTCTTCCTTCCTTTCTTCTTTCCTTCCTTTCTTTCTTTCTTTCTTTCTTTCTTTCTTTCTTCCTTTCTTTCTTTCTTTCTTCTTCCTTCCTTTCTTCTTTCCTTCCTTCCTTTCTTCCTTTCTTCTTTCCTTCCTTCCTTTCTTCCTTCCTTTCTTCTTTCTTTCTTCCTTCCTTCCTTCCTTTCTTCCTTCCTTCCTTTCTTCTTTCCTTCCTTCCTTTCTTTCTTCCTTTCTTCTTTCCTTCCTTCCTTTCTTTCTTTCTTTCTTTCTTTCTTTCTTCCTTTCTTTCTTTCTTTCTTTCTTCCTTTCTTCCTTCCTTCCTTTCTTCTTTCCTTCCTTCCTTTCTTCCCTTCCTTTCTTCTTTCCTTCCTTTGTTTCTTTCTTTCTTTCTTTCTTTCTTTCTTTCTTCTTTCTTTCTTTCTTTCTTCCTTCCTTCCTTCCTTTCTTTCTTCCTTCCTTCCTTTCTTCTTTCCTTCCTTTCTTTCTTTCTTTCTTTCTTTCTTTCTTCTTTCTTTCTTTCTTCCTTCCTTCCTTCCTTTCTTCCTTCCTTTCTTCCTTCCTTCCTTTCTTCTTTCCTTCCTCCTTTTCTTCCTTCCTTTCTTCTTTCCTTCCTTTCTTTCCTTCATTCTTTCTTTCTTTTTTTCTTTCTTTGTTCTTTCTTTCTTACTTCCTTCCTTCCTTTCTTCCTTCCTTCCTTTCTTCTTTCCTTCCTTCCTCTTTCTTTCTTCTTTCTTTCTTCCTTCCTTCCTTCCTTTCTTCCTTCCTTCCTTCCTTCCTTTCTTCGTTCCTTCCTTCCTTCCTTTCTTTCTTTCTTTCTTCTTTCTTTCTTCCTTCCTTCCTTCCTTTCTTCCTTCCTTCCTTTCTTCTTTCCTTCCTTCCTTTCTTTCTTCTTTCTTTCTTCCTTCTTCCTTTCTTTCTCTCTCTCTCTTCTCTCTTCACATACGTTATCCAACCCTTACCTACCAATGTTCTGCCCCAAAAGAATGTAAATTTTAATCTCTGAAACTTTTCTGTTATTGTTGTCATTGTTGTTATTTTTTTTCTTAAAGAGCCTTAACCCCAAATCACTCTGGTCCCATATCAAGCCCTACTTGGTTGCTATTTGGGCCCTGATTGGCTCAGAATGAATGTAAACAACAATTGCTTCTGTTTTCCCCAGAAACCCTTAGGGTCTTTCCCTCCCAGATCTATATGTTTTTAAAAGAGGCCATTCTTTGCCTCATTTTATTAAGCCTTAGTCCTTGAATGGGCACTGCCTCAGTCAAACTGAGACCTATTAAAGACCTTAGCTTGAAAAGGCCAAGGTCCCCCACGACATCTTGGGCCATCTCCAGTTGTCCTGACCCATATCTGGCCACTGGACCCAGATGGCTCAAGAGGAGAAAGTGAGGCTGGTGACTTTGCCCAGCTCTCCTTCACTTAAATCCTATACACTCGCATGTCATGGTGTCACCTCCCTGACATCATGGTCCTCTTCTACAACAAAGGACAAACAACAAGCAACATTTCAAAGTTCAGTTTCTTGAAGGACATTACTAATAACGAAATTGGATTAACTTTCTTAATAATCTTGTTCAGACCCCACCCAGGTGGGGAAGCTCTATACTGGTATGAATAGGGATAGATTCTTTGTTTAGATTGCCCAAGACTGGGGATAACTTATAAGTAAAAGACACAATCAAGTCTATTAGAATAGACCCAGCCCCTCATTGTAATACTCATTCTCTCTCATTACTTGTTAACCAATCATAGTTGATTGCCACACTCTGGAACACTCATTCTTCCAAAGCCATATAAGCCCTGAGCCCACCCCATAAGGATCTTTAGCATTTGAAAGTGCCACTGACCTTTTTTATTAAGATGCTAGCATCATTTATATAATGACTAATTACCCAGAAATTATATTTCTCAAACTTTTTAAAAGTCACATAGTCTAATGGGGGAGACAACATACAACCAAGTACGTACAGACAAAACACCTATAGGATAAGTTGGAGATAACCAACAAAGGGAAGACACTAGCATTAAGGAAGACTGGGAAAGGCTTCTTGTAGAAGATGGGACTTAATTCCTTGAGACTTTATTAGTTGAGACTTTTCTTCCTTCTTTTATTTGCCTGAATGGATCTAGGAACATAGGAAGTACTGGCTAATTCTTCAGGGCCCAGCTCAAGTCTCACCTCCTCTATGAAGTTTGGGGTTGAATTCTTTTAGTACTCAAGACACCCTGCACCACACTTGGAAGGCAGTGTTCTACTGCCAGAAGCTCTGGAGGCAGAAGTATGGGTTCAAATCCCAACTCTACTGCTGAACAGAACTGAGAAGAGTAACAGTTTCAGCATCTATTCTATGAGGTGGTTGCTCATGATGGCTTCTGAAGATGTTTCCAGTTTTAAAGCTATGATCCCTCTTTCCCTTAAGCAATGATTCATGAATTAATCAGCAACAACTGAACTATAAGACCCTAAGACTTGCCAGTGTTCTACATACACTGTAACATCTGATTCCACAAAAACCCATGTAAGGGAGGGTTGTTTGCTTTTTTGTTCTGTTTTGCTTTTTGGTTTGGGCCTATAATTGCATTAATATAGGGAACTTCCAGCAATTAGACTCTTTCTACTTATACACATTGGCACCTGTGGACACCAATAGTCTTAGAAGTTGCCTGGGACAGACTGAACAGTAAAATGATTTGCCCAAGATCACATAGCCAGTCTGTGCCAGATAGGACCTGAGCCCATGTCTTCTTGACTCAGACAATGGCTCCCTACCACCATGTCAAGGTCCTTTTTGAGGATGAGTCTACTGACGTCCTACTCTGATGCAAAGTCTCACACCTACCTAAGTAGGAGGAAGGACAAAAATAGGCAAATATTATATGGTACACAATGAAATCAGCAGTGACATAACCTATTTAATAAGCTCTTGAGACCAAAAAATGAGAGACACTTCACCATGGAAAATAGAAAGCTGATCTTGAAACCAGGAAGACCTGGGTTCCAGACCAGTCTTTGATGCATACTTGCTGTGTCTTCCTGGCTAAGTCACTTACCCTTTCAATGCTTTGGGCAACTCTCTAAGACTCTAAGTTTCAGAAAAAAGAGATGAGCAGCATTTGCAGAGAAAGAGCTTTCTCACCTGGCAGTTTCTTATACTAAGAAATCACAGGTCTAGCCCCTATCGCTAATCCCCTATTCACACACACACACACACACACACACACACACATATAGAGTAGGAACCAGATTGGGGCACAGGTGTTGAAAGGCTATCAATATTTTCTAAGGAAGTTTAGCCACATAAATCAATTATTACAATGAGGAGGCCAAAAGGAACCAGAAATCTCCTCTGCCAGAAAATATTTGATATTCTTGCAAAGCAAGGAGCCTGGATACCCAATAGCAAAAATAGTTAGCATATAAAGACCTTTTGGGTTATTATTTTTTTAATCTTACAGGGAAAGATGATAAACAATTATGAGCAGTTAAAATGGTCACCTCATAAAAATGACTATTTAAGGCTGATAATGGAGACACCTTTTCACTATGTCCTCCCTTTGCCCCTTCTACTCCCCCACCATGGAGCTACACAATTCCATCAAGGGCTGAAAGCTGGGAACAACCATATGGCTATTCACACTGTTCAGATAGCCAATAAGCATCAATTAAGCACTTACTATGTGCCTGAGGCTACAAAAAAAAAAGGTAAAGAGGGTTCCTGCCCTCAAGAATCTATCATTCTAAAACTAATTGGATGAGGTGGCAGTTGCCAATTACAAGCTTTCTAGTCCAGTGGATGACTTTATAATTTGCTGTGCTATTCTGCCCTCTCAGATCCCTGGGAACTGTCATCTGTCCTGCTGAGGCACCCTAAGAGTCCTTGGGCCTTGCCATCTGTTCTATGTTAGAATTCTTTAATAAGTGTTAGCCTCCCAAATTAGAGTGTGAGCATGAGAAAGAGGACTGTCTCATTTAATTTTTCTCTTTATTCCTCTAGCACTTAGCACAGTACTCAGTTCATATTTAGCAGATAATAAATCTATTTTCATTAATTCATTCATTCATTCATTCAGAGATGAAACTGGGAGGACAACAAACAGATAAAAATGGAAAATATCTGTCAGCATTTCATAATAATTTTTTCTGTAACAATTACAATGGAGTCTCCACATTTGGATTCTAACACCACAATCCTGATCAGCTTCATGAGGAAGCACACATGTCCCTGAAGACAATAAAGATGAGAATAAAAGCTAGTCTAGATCAGGGTACACAGAGCAGCTATTTGCTGGAGGCAACACAGTTTGGAAGGTGCTGAGGCACCAATGGTCAAGAGATCTTGAAAGAATGCAGGATACCAAACACTGGACAAAAAAAAATCCCAGATGTTATTACAATTGAAAAAGGCAACTAAAAAAATAGCTACTAACCTATACCCCTAATTCCCATTTCTACAAAATATTTATCAAAATAATCCATATATATATTGAGGGTATCCTTCTGGAAAGTATAGGAAGAGAATAGACAGGTTTTCATAATTGGTTTTCTACAGCAGACTACATCTTTACAATCACACAGTGCACAGAGTGGAGCGGAGTATACAAAATCTATTTTTCATCATTTGTTAGCCAAAAACAGCATTTGATCCAGTGGAACAGAATACCATCTTATAGATTCTCCTCTAGCAATAGGTGTTTCTTATGCATATGCTAAAATCATACAAGATTAAAATTCACCTTCTACATCTCTCCTTAATCCTACTGCCTTCTGTCTATGGATTACTTCCAATTTATCATGTGTATATATAGCTTCTTTGTATAGAGTTGTTTGCATTTTGTTTTCCTCATTAGATCACAAGCTCCTTGAGAGCAGGGACTTTTTCCCTTTTTTGTATCCCCAGAGCTTTGTACATTGCCTGGCAAGTCTAGTAGGTAACTAATAAATATTTATTGACTGACAGACCAAATATTTCTGGAAAGATGAAACAATAGAAATAACCTTGCCCAACAACCTTCCGATTATTAATATCCAGTGAGTCATAAAACAGGAAGATATATACTTAACAAAATGTTTGAGATTCTCATGGAAGAAGGGTGCAGTCTAAATGGAAGGAGGATTACCGAGAGCTGCTAATGTCCCTGTGTTCAAGGAACCAAATGCTCAGGGATGAAAACAAATTAGCTCCTGCCTTCAAGGAGCTGATAGTCTACTAGTCACCATATAATAGCTACACAAAAAACTAAATACTAAATATATTCAAAGTAATCCAAAGCAAGTGCAAGAAGAAGATAGTGCTAATTACTGGGGGGATCAGGAAATGACTCAAGTGGGAAGCAGCCTCTGAGCTGCGCTTGGAAGAAGGCTAGGGATTCTGGGAAGTACAGTGAGAAGGGAGTACAGAATCCAAACACAAATTGGTATTTGTCTAATTATTAGTGCTTGTGGAGAGAGAGTATTAAGGATTTGTTGGGGAGAAGCTATGTTGGTACAAGTAATTCCATATGTAGTTAAACATTATTGGCTGAATTTACTCACTGTGAGTCTTGGAGCAGGCTTCTCCTCTATAGGAGAAGGGGGTTAGACTCAGTTGCCCTAATTTCTCGCACAAATTCTTTGATTCAAAGATGCCTAAGATCATCTCTAAATTCTCTTTCATTTACAGGGTCTTGTGATTTTGTCAAATATCTGACAAATACATGGTATTCTAAACTTGCAGATGAATTGTGCTCCAAAAATGTGTTTATAATTCAGTGTGATTTCAAACTCGGAGGATGCTACCCAGTAGAAAAAAAAGTTAGATGGTTAGACTCCCAGTAGAGACTACAAAAGTCTATGTAGCTTTTCCTATGCCTTGTTTACATCAAGGCCCAGCTCAAGCACTACCTCCTACATGGAGCGTGATGGGGGACCAGTGTTAACCTGAGGCCTGTGATCCTGGCATTTCTCTTTTTAATATTTTGATGATTGCATTTCAATATAACTGGTTTCCTTTGTGGTGCACTAAGAAACATTATTCTGAGAAGGGGTCGAAAGCCTTCACCAGACTACCGAGGGGATCCTTGACACAACAAGGGTAAGAATCCCTGCTTTACATTAAACCTTTCTTGACCCTCTCTCCCAACCCCAAATTCCCAGTGCCCTCCCCAGCAAATGACCTGGAATCTATTTGCATATATTTGCACAGGTAAATGTTGTCCTATTCCAGCTAAACAATAATCTCCTTGAGGACAGGGACCGTTTTACTTCTGTCTTTGTATTCCGAGCAGTTAGCTTAGGATACAAATAGATGTTTATCTATTATGTTCTATGAAATGTTCCTCAAGATTTCAAAAGACCCATGATTTCATCAATAATAATAGAGCTAGCATTTATATAACTCATTAAGGTTTGCAAAGCACTTTATAAACACTCTCTTATTTGATCCTCATGACAACTCTATGAGGTGGAGCTGTTATCACCATTTTATAGAAGAGAAAACTAAGTCTCGAAGAGGTCAAATGATAGGCTCAGAGTCACTACTAGGGCCTGAAGCAGGATTCAAATTTAAGTCTTCCTGAGTCCAGGTCCTGTACTCTATCCCCTGCACCATGTTGATTAATGTAAGGTCTTCCTCTATTGTTGAGTATAGATTACCACCCCACTATGACTTAGTAAGTGATTTTATTAGGTGCTGAGGCCAAAAAATTCATACTCTCAGCCAATTTTGTAATGATTAGAATCTCCTTACTTGGCTGCGCCGGTCTTTGAACAACAGACCCAAAGTCTATCACCAGGCCTTTAATCAAAGTCATTCCGGTTCACAAGGACCTACTTGAGTTAACACTCTATTGTCATATGTGAAGCATAGTGCTGAGTTGAGAGAGACATTGTGGTAAAAAGTATAGGACACAGCATGAGAGATCAAGAACCTTGGATTTCTGCTTGGCCACTAACCGGCTAGCTGAGTGACAAACCATTCCCCCTCCTAGAGAGTTTCAGTTTCTCCATCTGTGAAATGAAAGGATTTGTCATAGGTAACCATCCAACCCAGGGCCAATCCTGGTACCCTTCTCTAGGGATGGAAGCAGGGGAACAAGCCCAGCTGGTATAATTCACATGGCCAATGGTGGGTTGAATCTCATTTCACTTTTTCCACCAACACTTACTCCCTATCCTGATCACAGAAAAACACAGACAATATATCCTCACCCCTGGTCCTCACTCTTCCGAAAACACAAACACCAACATGCAGACCCAGACCCTACACCTAAATGGTAAGGTTCTGAAGCGAGATGTAAGAACTCACACAACCAGACATTATGGAGTAGAATCCCCAACACTGAAAGCAGAACATTCCCAGTCCCTGTGATCTTATAAGTAGTTCTAATGAGAAAGCTGAGAGTGTTCTGCACATGTTAGCAATAACCTGCCTCACCCAAATGAAAGGAAGTGGTTAGATTCAGATCACCAGTGTCAAAACACAGAACAACCCTGAGACAAGCTCCCAGACTAAGGAAGTCTTTTAAGGGACCTAGCTGCAAGTGATGGTAAACATTTGCTGTAGCTGATTGATACAATGGGTAACCAGCATGCAGATAATGGAAAGTTGACTGTGTTTGTCTAGTTGCCTGTCTGGCTTTCAGAACTGTGCTACCTAATGTTCAGTTGTGGTGGGGAGATGGAACCTGATTGTGAGACGGAATTGAAGGATGATCAGAAGCCACCTGGATTCATAAACAGATGCCCTTTGGGCTTCTCCCTATGACCCAGGGGCAGAGGAATCAAATTCCAGATCTAGAGTTGTAGGGGACCAGAGAAGCTGGCTTGTCTCCCTCTCATTTTACAGATGAAGAAACTGAGGCAGGCCCAGGGAATCAAAATAACTTGATCAAAGTTATATAGGTAATAAGTATCAGAGGTAGTCATTGAACCCAAGTTCCCTGATTCCATAGCTAGTGCTCTTTCTCCTGTTCCATTCCTCCTGCCCCAGTAAAACCTTTCTAGATTAAAGGTATGGGCCATCCTCCCCAAGATTCCTTGGCCAACAGCAGCCCTGGGTGACCTAACTTATGGAACAGATATATATCCTGCCAGCAACACTCCTCCCCATAATTCATTCCATGAAGCTGTAACACTACTGCCTAATGGAGAGTAGAATTAAGAAAAAGCTAGAGCCAGTTGGGACCCAGCCCACCCCAGCCCAGGAAGCTCAGTTGCTCTAAACCTTACCTCTGTCAGCACTCCACAGTTTAGATACTCCTTTCCCATCCATTATTTAACTTGGTGCTCATAGCAGCCCCTTGAAGTATATAGAACAAGTGGTTTTATCATTATTTTGCCACTGAAAAAACCAAGAGCCACATACCCAAATTAAGTCAGCAAGTTAGTGAAAATTGAGATACAAACCCAGGTTTCTTGGCTCCTAGTTTAGGGATCTTTGGGTCCAATTGCTTTAGTGATAACATGGTTTCTTAATCTTTGTGTGTGTGTGTTGTGAATCCCTTTGAAAGTCTGCTGAAGGCTAGGCACTCTTCTCAGAATAATGTTTTAAATTCATAAAATAAGATGATAAAATGTGTAGGATTACAAAGGAAATCGATCTTAATAACATTCAGGAATCAAAATATCTCACAATTCAGTTTCATCTCCCAACCAGGACTGAATGTTCGTTAAGAAACTCTGAGATCCACCAACTTAGAAGAGAGCTCTCTGGTAGAGTTTACAAGGTCAGACTAAACCTAAAGTTCCAACAGATATTAGGTGTCCCAAAAGTCTTAATACAGTTTTAAGTTTGAATAGTTTGAAACCGTGTCAAGACTTTTGGGACACCCTATATTAGGTGAGTGCAAGAATATAGTACCAATACCTCTTGCTATTGTGTGTTATGTATGTATATGCACCAATCACTACTCGTTCTTTGTTATGCTCTGGGTGATGCTCTGACACTGGGGGAGGATGATAGACCCAGTTATTGGCTCTGAACAGTATTGGTTCAATCCCCAGCCTGAAATGAGTGCCAAGGTAATTGCATGAGTTTCGTACTGAGCTCCAAAGGAATCGCTGGTTTGCCGTGGGAAAAGGGGCAGCTTACTGTGGAAATAAGTTCTCTCTAACTGATGTGTCCCAGAATTTCTTCTTATGTATTATGTTTACAGGGTTTTATTGCCTGTGAATAACCAAATGCACAATTAGCAGAGAAAGGAGGCTGGGAAAATTCTCAGGCTGGAAGATAATTATGGCTCCTTTCCTGCCTTTCACCTGCTCTCAGGTACATCTCAGGAGAACAGCTCCTGGGAAACTAATGGCAGAATATCTTTACCACCTTCCTGGTCAGAGGACAGCATTTGTGTCTGCTGTGTAAGGCTCAGTCACACCCAGTGGGGGAAGGGTGCACAAACCCACAGAGTCACAGCAGCCTGTGGGGCACATCCCCCTCCACACCCAATCAGCTGAGGCTCTCATGTCTTCAGTTACTGTCACCCTGCAGGTGACTGCTAATGAACCACTTCCATCTTGACCTTTCCCTGAGCTTCTGAACTGAATCTCTATTTGCCTAGGGGACATCTCTACCCAGATATCCCACCAGTGTTTCCTATTTGACATGACCTTACCAGCTGTCCCATAAATCCTGCTTTTCCAATGGCTTCCTGGCTGGTTTCTGTAACCCTTCTTGTGACCCAGTCTAGAAAGCTGAATTATTTTTAACTCTTCCCTACCTTTCACCTCCTGCTGAGAGAGAGAGAGAGAGAGAGAGAGAGAGAGAGAGAGAGAGAAATATATTCAAGGAAAAGAGAATTTAAATCATTGACTTTCAGCTCAACTGGACAGTTGTCATCAAACAAAATGACTGCCAAACTGAATCCTTTTGATTCTACCTCCACAATATTTCTCAGGTCCATTCCCTCCTCTTTACTCATATGACTGCCTCCCTAGCAAGGCCCTCATCACCTTTCATGAAGAGTATTGTGAAAAGCTTTTAGCTGTTCTCCCTGATTCCATTCTCTCCCTTTCAATCCGTCCTTTGCACAATGCCAAAATAATCTTCCCAAAGCACAGACCTTGTCGTGTTCTCCTTTGTTCAAAAACCTTCAATAACTCACTATTACCCCTAGGATTTAAAAAAGATTAAAATTCTGACACTTAGCCCCTATATAAAGTGAATTCAACCTTTTCAATCTCCTCACGCTATCCTCCTTCGTGTATTCTACATTTCTATGTACACTGAACAACTTGTCATCCTGTACCCTCCTGTCTTTATGTATTTGTAAAACCATTCCTCATTATTCAGAAGAGACTCTCTCCACATCTCTGCTTATTGAAATCTTCTTTCAAGGCCTAGCTAAGGTACATGGTACAGTGGGAAAAGTACTGGATTTGTAGACCTAGAACCCAAGTTCTCATTCTAGCTTTGCCACTTGCCAGATGTGTGATTCTGGGCAAATAACTAGACCTCTCTTAAACTCAGTTTTCTCATCTATAAAGGGGTTAGACTCGATCAGCAGCTGTCAGACTCAAATAGAAACAAGACACTGCCCCATACATAAGGATCCCTGTGGGCTGTATATTGACTTAGTTTTAAAATGTAAATTATTTATGTTTTGTTGTATTTTTATTTGTTGTTGTTCAATCGTTTTAGTCCTGTCTGACTCTTTGTGACCCCATTTGTGATTTTTTTTTTGGCAAAGATACTGGTGTACTTCGCCATTTTCTTCTCCAGATCAATTTACAGATGAAGAAATGGAGATAAACAGTAAGGTTAAGTGGCTTGTCCACAGCTAATAAATGTCAAAGACCAGATTTGAACTCAGAAAAAGGAGTTTTCCTGACTCCGGGCCTGGCACTCTATCCACTGAGCCACCTAGCTGTTAAATATTTCCCAATTACATTTTAATCTGTTTCAGGCCAATCTCAGTAGTGTTGTGAAGCCTGTAGGGTGTATGTTTGACACCTCTGGACTCAATGACTCTGCTAGCTCTTAATCTATAATCTTGCTCCCTCCTCCAGAGAGCCTCTCCCTTAGCTGAAATAAATTTTCTCTTCTCCCCTTCATAATTCTAGGGCCTCTTTGCCCATGATTCTCTTCTGTCCTTATCACAGTCTTCCTTCCATCCCTTATTTATATGCATGCCATATCCCCCAAATGACTTAGTCTGCAGTGTGGTATAGCAGGAAGCAGAAAGAATAATGAACTTGAGTCAAAAGACCTGGCTTCAGATCTTCGCCATATTACTTAATAGATTGGTGACTTTGGTCAGATTGCTCGTCAAGAAGACTTGAGTTCAAATCCAGTCTCAAATATTTACTAACTCTTTGACCCTGGGCACATATACATGGAAGGTTATGTATACACCAAAATATTCACAACAACATGTTTTGTGGGAGCAAAGCACTGGAAACAAAGTGGGCATCCATTGTTTGGGGGATGTAAAACAAACTATGGTTTATGAATGTCAGAAACTATTATTGTAAAATAAGAAATTACAAATATGAGGAATTTAGAAAAATATGGGCAGTAAGCAAAACCACAAAAACAACAAACACAACTACTTGTAAATAAAAGTTATCATAACAACAGCAGAAATTCACCCCAGAATGCTTGTCATGACTCATCTTGTCTCTAGAAAACAGAGGAAGAAATATACTTCTCTCCTCTTAGTAGAGAGGTGGTAGGCTATGGGGACAGAGTGTTGCATATGGTGCCTAATACCATCACTGTGTTAAATGCTTTTGCTTAACTTTTTCTTT
The DNA here is from genome assembly GCF_011100635.1 of Trichosurus vulpecula. Taxonomy (NCBI): domain Eukaryota; kingdom Metazoa; phylum Chordata; class Mammalia; order Diprotodontia; family Phalangeridae; genus Trichosurus; species Trichosurus vulpecula. Next base: position 74,060,673 of record NC_050581.1, read on the forward strand.
GTTATAAAGAAAGGTTCAATGCTGGGGCAGGATTGGTCAGTAGTAAATGAATTATCAATAAATGAATACACAGGAACAAGAGAAGGCAATAATAAAACTTTTAGGGAAAAATAAAGGAAGAATTCAAAACTTGGAATCAGAAGACCTAGAAGAGTCCAAATACCAACTCTGTCACTTACTAGCCAGGTGACCTTAAGTAGAGATTCTGGACTTAGAGCCAAATAGATCTGAGTTCAAATTTTGCCCCTGACACAAGTTATTGGACCATGTGCAAGTCACTTTAAGCTCTCTGCACTGCAGATTCCTCATCTATAAGATGCATATAACAACGTCTGTAGTACTTAACTCACAAGGTAATTGAGAGGCTCAAATGAAACGTTGTACATACAGTACTTTATTATGCTATCTAAATGTCAGCTCTTAGTATCATCATGTTCTCTTTTTTGATTGTGCCCAGATAGAAATGGCACTGGGGAAATTTGCTATTCAGATACTGTTTTTATTTAATTTTCTATAGACTATTGCACAGATGGATAAAGCAACTGCTTTTTGTAATTGAATAAAATTATTGGGAGGAAAGCTCATTTTCTATAGGTTTACTGAAAGCATCCTCAGGAAAAAAGAGATGATATGTGCCTCATCCTTTCATTATCATCATCATCATCTGCTGTCCCATGAACAGAATATATGCCTCCATCTGACAGGTAATGAGCCCCTCATGACTGGAGGTATCCAAACAGAGATATATGACCACCTGTCAGAAAGAATTCACACAGTGTGTTACAGTTAGACCAAAAGTGGCCCTGAGACCCCTTCCAATTCTGAGATGCTATGATTTAAATAGTAGGATTCCTCCTTTGGCTCTTAAGCTATCTCACTGCCATGTTTAGAGATCTGTGGAAGAAGAAAGATCATCACATGACAGTATCTTCAGACACAGATCTCTCAGTAAGAGTTACAGTTGTGTGTAATCTCCACAGCCAGCTAAGACCATGGATCATACAGAAATGCTTCACTTACTAGTCACTTTCAACTTGAATGAAGGCAAAATTATGGTTAATTAACAGCTTCACATAGTTTAAAGTCAACTTCACAGTGGCAAATGGAGATATGCAAGCAGCCAATTATCTGTGAAAATAAACTGTCTGTGGATAATGACAAGTGTCCCTTTAATAGAGGATGGCCTATCTGTCTTCCAAGCCTGGATTCTGTCACCGGGTAGGGAGAGCTGCTGTAGCCTGGGGATATAGGAAGGCGACACCAGGTTGACCAAAGACAATGCTAATGTTTCCTCTATGAAATATTCATGGGATCAGAGCTGGAAGGAGCCTTAGAAATTGTCTAGCCCAACCCCTTGGTTTATAAAAGCAGAATTGAGCAATTTCAAAGGGATTGAAGAAAGCTTTTATGCATTCCCAGTGGCTCGTCTCACAGGCTATGTCCTTCAGCATGCATGCTCATCTTTTTCCAAGCCTCAGTTTCCACATCTGTAAGTGGGGACTTCACACTTCAACCTCAGTGTGTTGTGACCTATGTAGGGTTGTTCAGAGGTATAATAATAGCCGTAGTAAGAGGTTGTGGGTTCTTTTTAGCAGAAAACATTATCCCCACTAGATAATGCTTCCACAATCTGCTATACCCCCATAGCAATGAGGTCCAGGCATCCTTGAACAAATGTCATATGCCTTTCTCTATTCCCCTTACCTCTCCATCTCAGAATTCCTATTTTCTTCCACAGTTCACCACAAAGCACTGCCTTTTTCATGAAACTTTCCTAGTCCTCACCCCACCCAGCCATTAGAGGCCCCCTTCCAAATCACCTTATATCTATTTTGCATGTAGATGGTATCTCTCTGGGCTAGACTATAAGCTCCTTGAGGGCAGGTATTATTAGACTTTTGTGTTTCTATCTCATGGACCTAGCACACTGCCTGACACAGAGTAGACGCTTGATGTCTGTTGATCAACTGAATGATACCCACCTGTCTGATCAACTGCTTTCCAGGATCTCTTGGTAAGAGTTACAATCATGTATAATCTCCACAGCAAGCCAAGATTTTATAGAGGAATGCTTCTCTGGCTAGCTGCTTTCATCTTGAATAAATGCAAAATGATGGTTAATTTATCATGATTTTAGTTGGCTGCAGAGTTTACACAAGGCTGTAATTCTGATCAAGAAATCCACTTCTGAAGATACTGTTGCATGCTCATCTTTCTTCTTCCAAGGGTCTCTAAAACTCTGTATACTGGCTAATCCATATACACTCCAAGATGAAATCCAACTCAACTTGACAAGTATTTATAAAGCACCTACTATATGAATGAATGAATGAATGAATGAATGAATGTCAGGAACTGTACTGACACTGGGGATTCAAAGAGAAAAATATGAACTAGTCTCTATCTTTAAAGAACTTGCATCTTATTAGAGGAACTTACATTCTAGCAGAAGATTAATTGGAATACTTCCCCTAGTTTGATATTCATTTCCTATTATATATTCCCGTGTTGAATTCCAAACCTTCCTGCCATCTTTCCTATGAAGCTTCTCTTTGATCCCTTCTCCCTCACCTTACCCCTGCAGGGACCTCACATAACAATTATTTATACTTCTCCAAATTGTCTGTGGATAATGACAAGTGTCCCTTTAATAGAGGGTGGCCTATCTATCTTCCAAGCCTGGATTCTGTCACTGAGTAGGGAGAGCTGCTGTAGCCTGGGGACACAGGAAGGCGACACCACTTATCATTTCTTATAGTTAAATATGTTTTTGACATAGCTTCCTATTGGATTGTGAGCTCCATGAAGGCAGGGACCCTGAACCTGTCTTCCATCCTGGCTCTGCTACTGCTGCTTACCTTTTATGTGACTCTTAAGTCATCTTCCCTCTACATTCCCAAATGCCATATAGGGGAGGGGGAGTTGGGAGAAAGGTGGGAGGGGGATGTAGATTATCATTAATGTTTTATCCAGCTTTAAATCATGTAATTCTCATGCCTTCCCAAGTGTCCAACAGCATACTCTACATATGTCAAGGACATGTGATTTCATCAATTATAATGCATCTATAACTTAAAATCTTTGGGAGTTGCCTGTGGCTCGGAGGAGTTTTGTGTCAGAGGCAAGATTAGAATCCAAGTTTAAGACTATCTACTCTATGACACTCTCTCTATATAGCACAGTGTAGTCTAATAAGTACCTATCAAGTTGATTCAAAATCAATTCCAACTTCAACACATTAACCATCCGTTTCCTATGTCAGATAAATACTATGGAGTTGTGGGAAAGTGAATTTGGGACCCAATGATCTAGATTTGAATCTTGACCCTGCTACTAGTGACCTGAGGAATTGTCAGCCGACTTTACTTCACTATGCCTCAGTTCCTCCAAATGCAAAAATGAGAGGATTGGACTAGATAACTTCTAAGATCTTGTCTAGCTTTAAATCTATGGTATTAAAGAGAATTTGACGTGGAACAGAAAGTCGGAGTTCAAAAGGGATCTTAGTTGTCATCTAGTTCAGTCCCTTCCTTTTACAAAGAAAAAACCTAGGCTCAGAAGAAGGAAAAGCACAAGGTGGTGTCTCAGTGGCATATCTCAAACTCCTAATGAACACTCTATCATAGCAATAAGTATTATAGTTATTTGGTTAGGAGTCTTATCTCTCCACTAGAATGTAAGCATCAGGAAATCAGGGGTTAAGATTATCTCTAATTTATCCTGTGCACATTTTGTTTGTACAAAGTTTTGGGTGTTTTTGCACATTGTCTCTCTCATTAGGCTGTAAGCTCTTTTAGAACAGAAACTGTTTTTTGTTTGTTTTGAATTTTATACTCAGTGCTTAGCATGGTGTCTGGAACATAGTAGGTGCTTAATTAAGCTTAATAATCTCAATAAATTCTAGTTGGCTGACTTTTAGTGTTTTGCATACAGTAAGTGGTTAATCAATGTTTATGAAATCTCTTTGATGGGACCAAACTCAGCATGGAGCTTAATCCCACTTGTAACTCTGGTTTCACAAAAGAGAGAGCCTTCTACATTTAACCTGCCCTGATCTACTGATGACTAGGAGAGAACTAGTTCAAAGTCACAGAAAGAAGGAAGAGAGGGCCCCTGGCTCTTGCTGGATATTGAAAATCTTGAATAAGTATTTTAAGTTAGAGAAGTTACAAGGTAGAGCTGAGACATTTCAATGGATTGATTGTGCTCATGCATTCAAGAATATAGATTCCTGGTGGAATAATGAGGCCAGACAAGCCAGGCAACCTCTTCAATTGGGGCAGTAAATAGCAGAAATGTACAGCAAAAAATACCTAATAAGCATAATAAATATCTAAAGTATACAGTTGCAGAAAAATGCAATAACTTTTTGTTTTGTTTAACTGTACTAAGGAATTATATTTTGTTTTTTGCCTGAGTAAAACAGAATTTATTGGTTTATAAAGGGGATAAAAGCAAGGCCATGAGCATTTTATAAACTTACAAAAAGGGATGAGAGGGAAGGGCATAACCCTTGTTCATCAAATCCTAGATATTAGATACAAATATTATAGAATCATCTTTCCAAGGGCAAAACTGAGGTCTAGAGAAAGAGACTATCCCAAGGAATGGCTCACTCCTTTATTCTTTTCCCACCTCCACCCTTGGCACTCTGGACTACTCCAGGGCTCAGCAGCCTTTTCATCCTAGTAGATCTCTCCACCCCTCTGACCTCTTCCTCAAATTGTTAAGTTCTTCCCAGAACCTCCATTTTGAAAAAGTTCTTCTCTCGGCTATGTTCATTATTTCATTCCTGTCTTAGCTCTAGTCCTGCCCCTTCAGACTTCTCCACCATTCCTTCCTCATGGGTACCTTCTCCCAACAGCCTTTTCAACTCCTTTTAATGTGTTGTATTCCCACATTAGAATGTAAGCTCCTCAAGGGCAGGAAATGTCCTTTTTGCTATTATTTATATTTGCAGTGCTTAGCACAGAGCCTGGCACATAGTAAGTTATTATAAATGCTTGTTGAATAAGAGATTCAAAACAAGGTATTTTGACTCTACCACCAATGGTTTTTCCATGACACCACAGTGCCTTCTTGACTTCTTTGAAGTTAGGAGGAAGTTGATTTAGAGCAAATCATAAGCTGTCCTAACACAGAGGGGAGTGAACTCAAGGAACCTATTGTGCCCTAAGATCCAAGAAATATAACCTTGTGGTATGCTGGAATGTACCCTGGACTGGAAACTAGGGAACCTGTACTTTAATCTTAGCCCTGCCTTCTCTTTATAGCATGACTTGAGCAGTTGGTTTCCACTCTCGTTCCCAGTTTCCTCAGCTATAAAAGGAGAGACATGTTTGGGTTTGGGGTGCTTGAATCATACGAGTGCTGGAGACTTCAGAGAAGATGGAATCTGGGGAAAATATTTGGGGCATCCAAGATTAAAATGAGTTAGACTGGATCATGTCTAGAGCTCCTTCTAGCTCCAACAGTCTATGCTCAATATTTTTAGATTCCTTCTAGCTCTGATGTTTAGTGTTCTAAGTAAGGTGTCTTCTAGCTTTAATGTACTATAGAATGAAAATGATACCTCCTCATGCTGCTCAACTCTAAATTCATAGGTACTTGAGTTCAGTGTGGTGATATTTTAGATGATTATAATTATATCATCTTACTCTAGACCCATCCAAATCAAAACCTGGAAATTCTAAAGTTAACATTCAAGGCTAGCTTTCCATTGGTTACCATACTAACATTTCAGTTCAGTTGTTTATCAGTCATATCTGACTCTTCTTGACACCATTTGGGGTTTTCTTGACAAAGATACTATAATGGTTTGCTATTTCCTTCACCACCTCATTTTACAGATGAGGAACTGAGGCAAATGAGGTTAAGTAACTTGCACGGACAGCTAATAAGTGTCTGAGGTCAGATTTGAACTCATGAAGACAAATCTTCCTGATTCCATGCCCAGTGCTCCATCCACTGTGCCACCTAGCTGTCTTGGTACCATACTGATGGACTAGGCAGGAATCAAGCATTTAAGTAGTAAAATATACAGGGGCAGGATGTAAAATAAATCAGACAGGATGGCAAAGCCAAGCTATATCTAGATCTATATATCTACATGCATATGTGTGTATATGTATATGTATGTATAAATATGTATAAATTTCATTACTATTCATTAGTGAGTATTACAGTCTTTCTTTTCCTTCTTTCCCATAATAGTATTTGGGAAACAATCCCTTCCCAAGCACTCATGCGTGTGTGCACATGTACGTGTATATGTTGAGGGTAGGAGGAAGGGGCTTAGCTTCCAGGAAAATGAGCTCTATGGAAGAATTTGATGTAGGTGTTTGTAAGACTGCACCAGCTATCCTCAACAACTCCGCTAAAACTGGACATCTTCTTTCCTTGTTCTATGAGGTCCCAGGAAGGTACCAGAACTCCTAGTTTCTTTGATTCCCCAATTATAGTACCAGATGCCATGCCTCATTTAAACATTCATCTTCCCCCCCTAGGAATCTCTGCTGCCCTCATGATGCAATCTCCCTACATTAAAATACACAGTTTCACAGGAATTGAAATCATTAGAATTTCAATCATGCCTTCCCTTGAAGCCTAGGAACTCATGGGATATGTAGTCCTATCTCAACTTATGGACACAATCCTTTTCTCTCTCTCCCAGTCTTATGCACAAATAGGAATGAGAGAGACCCCTGAGGTTACAACGAATTACAATGAAATTCTTTGGCCTCTTTTCCAATTATCCTTAGCCTTTGCCTAAATGGATACCAGAACCCTTATGAATCCAGAACAGGTTGGTCTATAGAAAGAACATTGGGCTCTTGAAAAACAGAAACCGAGATTCATGTATTTAGAGGAAGAAGTCAAGATGTATTCGGAACCAGAGAACTTCTGTTTGACTCAGAGTTTCGCTATTTACTGCCTGGGTGGCCTTGAGCAAGTCTATTTTCCTCTGTGGTTCTGTTTCCTCATCTCTAAAATGTGGGGGTTGGACTGGATTATCTATAAAATTCTTTCCACCTCTAAATCCTATGAACAATTATTTCCACCGAAGGAGCATCAGTCAATGGATAAAATTTTTCATTTGAGTGGGAATTGAACTGAAGTCTCTATGCCAGGCAAGAAATCAGCATTTTCTCAAATCAGGATATGGACATGGGAAATAAATGCAAAAGAAGGCTCAAAATAACAATTCCAGCAGCTCAGAGGAGAAAATATTCAGAAGCAAACACATTATGGAATCGCAGAATGTCAAAGCAGAAAGGGACTTTAAAGACCTTCTATTTGAACCTCCTTGCTCACAGATAAGGAAACTGAGACCTATGAAAGGAAAGGAACTTAGCCAATGTCATGCAGCAAGGTCATGGCAGAGGGTAGGGCTAGAACCCAGCTGTCCCGATACCTGGCCCAGGATGCTTTCCTTTACTTTGAGCTGCCCTTTCTTCCACCCTCATACTATATCTGCTTTGTCTCCAGCGGGCTGTGTACACTGCCTTGGGGAATAATTAAGAAATGGAGGAAACATTGGGAAAAAAGAAATAAACCCTATCTTGAAGCAAAACCCTATCCTGGAAGCACATCACCATTGCCTCAGGGAACAGCTGGAGAAAAGCCTATAAAAAAGTCCATTAGGCTTGTGCATGTGCCCACACCAATATGGGCACGATATCCTGATTGGCTATCTCTCATGCCTGGTAGTCACAACCCAGAAGGCGTATTGGTCAGTAAAGTTCTATACTGAATCCTCAGAAAGTTATCCTGAAAAGATTCAGCATAGTGTGGTAGAAAGAGATCTGACTTCTACTATCAGCTATTCCCTGGGCTCACAGCATGAACTCAGGGACTCTACCCTTCTCTGGGCCTTACTTTTTCCATCTGTCATATGGGTTAGGGAAGACTAGGTTATCACTAAACCCTGTTCCAGCTCTGACAGTAATTGACTGAAATCCTGTCTCTCTGAACCTCAGTTTCCTTTCTCTTAAATTTAGAGACAGAATTAGGGGAGGGAAAGAGTGGCATGATTCCCAGGGTCCCTTCCAGCTCTCACATTTGATTCTACAGAATTTTACATTGTTAGAAACCAGCGCTGCTCTTTCTTGTCTGAGACCCGTTAACCAATGCCACACAGATCATTTTCCCTTTAAGGCCAACATGCCACTGTGGCTGGGAAGGGGTCTTCTCTGCCACAGGCACCATAACTCATCTCTGTGACAGAAGCTGCGAAGCCTTAGCTGCAGGAAAAGAACTTATTTTTAGCTGATGCATTCACTGGGGCTTTGTGATCCAAGCAAGTGGAACCAAACCAGGCCTCCTGTCTCATCAAGCAGGGAGGCAAAGAGGGATAGGGTTCTGTCTTTTGATAGTTTAATGTGGAAAATAACCAGGAGATGCAGGTTCTAATTTGGGCTTTGCCACTGACTCACTTTGAAACCTTAGGCAGCTCTGTGGGCTTCAGTCTCCACCTCTGTAAAATAAAGGGGTTGCTCTCCAAGGTCCTTTGCAATTTCAGCATTTTAGGTACCTCCATCTCTGAAAACTAGTGTTTTGTGTTCTATACAGTCCATGTTCTCAGACCCTCTAGCTTTGCCACTATGTTCTATGTTTAAAAGTTCTTTTTACCTCTAACATTCTGCAAGTTTCTATGATTATAGAAAGCTGAAACCCTGAAGAATTACAATGAAATCCTTTGCTTCCTTGGTTTGTTTTGTTTTGGTTTGGTTGAGTTTTTTGCCTTTCCACCCAGGCATTCCTCAATAGGTCTCAGCAATAACTACCATCCCCATCCATCTTCTAGAACCATCCCCACAGGACTGACAGAGCATCTCACTGTGGCACTGCCTGCCCTGATCCAAGATCTGCAAATATTTTATGCTGTGACCCTGGACAAAATGTTTAGTTTCTCTGGGCTTTGAGGTCCCTGTCAGGAATGCAGAGAATTAGAATCCTAACTTGCTTCACTGGACTCTTACAAAGACCAAACACTAGAAACAATCCCAGGAAATAACTTTTCTCACCCCTATCCCCATTACAATATGCATTGGAGAAATGCCATCCAGGCAGGCATTTCTAAGGAAAGTTATGAAAGCCTAGGCCAATACTGAGAGAGCACAGTTAACTGGCCAATATACTCATGTATAATAGCTTATATATCCTGTGTTTTACCCATGTTCCCTGAGGACCATTACCATTTTCAAAGAATTATTGGAAAGTATGGCTCAAAGAGACCTTAGAGAGCATCTAGTTCAAATCCATTATCTCAGAAAAGAAGAAATAGCCCTGAGTAGGGATGAATAATAGCAAACATTGATACAGAACTCTGAAGTTTAGAAAATGCTTTACATGCATTATCTCCTATGATCCCTATGACCACTTTGTGAGATAAGCATTAATGGTATTATCTCCCCATTATATAGATGGGAAAATTGAGGTTAAGTGGTTTGGCTCACAGTCACATATCTAATAAGTGTCAGAGGAAGAATTTGAATCCAGGTCTTTCCTGAGCCCATGGATAAGGTTCTTTCCCCTACTATTACATTACCTCTATGGGAAGGAACTAGCTTAAGACAATCTAGCTAATTTGTCATAGAGTTAGGATGAGAATCCAAGCTCCTGATTTCCCAGGGTAATGCTCTCTCTAGTATCTTGAATGGTAGTATCATATAGTGGATAGGGCACTGGACTTGGAGTCAGGAAGACCTGAGTTCAAATCCCATCTTAGAAACTTACTGACTTTGAAAACTCAGGAAAGTCCCTTAACTTTTTCTGGCTCCATTTCCTCATCTGTAAACTAAGATGATTGGACTCAGCTTCTGAAGTCCCTTCCAACCCAACATATATGATCCTAGGGACACTGTCCATGGTCATGCGACCCTCAATGTACCTGATCTTGTCTGATCTCAGAAGCTAAACAGGGTTGGATCTAATTAGTACTTGGATGAAAGATCACCTAGGAGTATCAGGTGCATTAGGATTTTAAAAAGGCAGAGAGATGGCTCAGTGGGTAGAGGACTGTGTTTGAAGTCAGGAAGACCCAAGTTCAAATCTGGCCTCAGATACTTACCATCTGTGAGATTCTGGGCAAGTCTCTTAGCCTCTATTTGCCTTAATCCACTGGAAAAGAAAATGGCAAATCACTCCAGTATCTTTGCCAAGAAAACCATCTGGACAGTATTGGTGTGATATGGTCCACAGGGTCAGGAAGTCTGAATAACAATGGGCACTGCCCCTTGAAGACTGATATGTGTTCAACTTCCTCTGGCATACTACCCAAGTGGCATTTCCCTTTACTCTGCATTTTCCTGACTTCTTAGGATGATTGATCTAGGGCTGAAAGATCATTGATCAGAGATCCTTGAGTACAACCCTCTCATTTTATAGATGAAATGCAGGCCAAGAAAGGTTTGATGACTTAACTGGGGTAATAAGCATTAGAAGTGAGATTTGAACCCAAGTTCCCTGACTCCAGAACCAGTGACATTTTCACTATCCCATGCTGCTTCCCTCCTTGCTTTCTTTCTGCAGCACCCTTGACCCATCTTTACTTTTCTCTCAGTCCCTGCCTGGGAGGAGAAGGCGGGGAACCAAAGAGAAATCTGAGGAATAAGGCAGAAGTAAGAGGCAACAGCAAATCATGTTCTTGTCCACTCTTCTCAAAGTCTTTTAGAGACTCTAGGGAACATTTTAAACAGAAACGTTTCTGTTGGTCAATCAAGCTAATAATATTTTTTTCTCTCAACAATTTCATTGTGGCCTGCTGGCACAAGATAAGGAATTGAAAAGAGGTTATTTAGAGGTCAGGAATCAAAAAAAGAAAAAAAAGAAGAAAAGGTCTGAAATCCCTACCTCCAATTGTGGATTCTAATCCTAAACTACCTTCCAGTTCTCTCGTTGACTTGTTAATCCCTGCAGAGGATAGAATAAGGGGAAAGGATTTGAATAGCAAAATGGCTATGTGAGTTTAAAAGGGGGAGGGGGGCATACTGGATTTGGAAACTGAACCAATCAATCAACAAACAATTATTAAGTACCTACTGTGTACCAGGCACTGTGCTGAGCAGTAGGCATACGAAAAGAGGCAAAAGACAGTTCCTGCCCTCAGGGAGCTTACAACTGAATAAGGGAGACAACATGCAAACAAAACAGTTTTATGCAGAATAAATAGAAATAATTAATGGAAAGAAGGCTCTGGAATTAAGAGGGGTTGAGGAAGGCTTCCCATAGAAGGTGGAGTTTTAGCTGAGACTTAAAGGAAGCCAGGGAGGTCAGTAGTGAGAATGGAGGAGAGAAAGCATTCCAGGCATGGGGGACAGCCAGAGATAATATTTGGAGCCAAGAGATGGAGTGGCTCATTCACACAACATCCAGGATGCCAGTGTCACTGGACCAAAGGATAAATATTAAGGAGTAAGATATGAAGAGACTGAAAAGGGGTAGGGTGTGGCAGCTGGCTAGATTGAAGGTTTTGAGAATTCAGCAAAGGAGACAGAGAAAGAGTGGTCAGATACTAAGGAGAATCAGAGAGTGGTACCCTAAAAACCTAGGAAGCAAAGAGCATCAAGGAGGAGAGAGTGATCAACAGTGTCAAAGCCTGCAGAGAGGTCAAGGAGAATGAAGATTAAGAAAAAGCCATTGGATTTGGCAACTAAGAGATTATTAATAACTTTGGAGAGAGCAATTTTGGTAGAATGATGAGTTTGGAAGCCCAATTTATAAGAGAGTGGGAGGAAAGTGAAAGAACGGGTTCAAATATTGACTTTGTTGATTATTACCTGTGTCCTCTTAGGCAAGTCAATTCACCTCTGGGGAGCTCCAATTCCTACCTTGTCAAAGAAAGAAATTGGACTCAATGACCTCTAAGGTCACCCCTAATTCTAAAATCCTACAAAGCCAAAAACTTCTTAATAATAACATTGCCAGTTTTCAGAGGAAGAAATTAAAGTTATCTATAGTCATATGAAAAAATGCTCTAAATCACTATTGATTAGAGAGATGTAAATCAAAACAACTCTGAGGTACCACATCACATCTATCAGATTGGTTAACATGACAAAACAGGAAAATGATAAATATTGGAAGGATGTGGAAAAATTGGAACATTAATTCATTATTGGTGGAGCTCTGAGCTGATTTGGAACTATGCCCAAAGTGCTATAAAAATGTGCATAGCCTTTGACCCAGCAATACTGCCTTCAGGGCTGTATCCCAAAGAGATCATGAAAATGGGAAAAGGACCCACATGTACAAAAATATTTATAGCAGATCTCTTTGTGGTGACCAAGAACTGGAAATTGAGGGGATGCCCATCAGTTGGGGAATGACCGAACAAGTTGTGGTATATGAATGTAATTGTAGTATACGAATGTAATGTAATACTATTGTGCTATAAGAAATGATGAACAGGTGGAGCCAAGATGGCAGCTGGTAAGCAGGGAATAGCTTGAGCTCCTTACCGAGTCCCTCCAAAAACTTATAAAAAATGGCTCTGAACCAATTCTAGAATGGCAGAACCCACAAAACAGCAGAGGGAAGCAGGGCTCCAGACCAGGACAGCCTGGATGGTCTCTGGGTGAGGTCTATCCCACACGGAGCTCGGAGCTGGGAGCTGGGAGCTGGGAGCTGTGAACGGAGTGGAGCAGAGCCCAGCCTGAGCGGCGTGGACCAACAAGACCAGCAACCGGGCAGAGCATGTCCTAGCGCCCTGAATCAGTGAGCTGAGGCAGTTATGAGACTTCTCAACCCACAAATAACAAAGACTGCTGAGAAGGTTAGTGGGAAAAGCTGCGGGAGTGGAAGGAGTTCGCGGTTTGGCTTCCAGCCCCGGGGGCAGCGGAGGTGGGGCAGCTGGCTGTTGCTGCTTTAGGCTCCAGGCCCACCTGGTGGGAGGAATTAAGTGGCAGATCAGAGCAGGAGTGCACAGCCTGCTGAAGATCTAAGCCCAGTTCGGGTTGGGGGTTCTTGGGGAAGGAGCAGTGCTGGTGTGGCAGAGCTGGCACCTCCCCCCCAAACGTGGAACATAGAACTCTGTAGTCTACAAGCAGTCATACCCCACTGAAAAACTCAAAGGTCAAGTTAGTTGGCTGGGAAGATGGCCAGGCAAGCGAAAACGCGCCGAGATTCAGTCTCAGACTTTGCATCCTTTCTTTGGTGACAAAGAAGACCAAAACATACAGACAGAAGAAATTAATAAAGTCAAAAAGCCTACAACAGAAACATCCAAGAAAAACATGAACTGGTCTCAGGCCATGGAAGAGCTCAAAAAGGAGTTGGAAAAGCAAGTTAGAGAAGTAGAGGAAAAATTGGGAAGAGAAATGAGAAGGATGCGAGAAAACCATGAAAAACAAGTCAATGACTTGCTAAAGGAGACCCCAAAAAATACTGAAAAATACACTGAAGAAAACAACACCTTAAAAAACAGACTAACTCAAATGGCAAAAGAGCTCCAAAAAGCCAATGAGGAGAAGAATGCCTTGAAAGGCAGAATTAGCCAAATGGAAAAGGAGGTCCAAAAGACCACTGAAGAAAATACTACTTTAAAAATTAGATTGGAGCAAGTGGAAGCTAGTGACTTGATGAGAAATCAAGATATTATAAAACAGAACCAAAGGAATGAAAAAATGGAAGACAATGTGAAATATCTCATTGGAAAAACCACTGACCTGGAAAATAGATCCAGGAGAGATAATTTAAAAATTATTGGACTACCTGAAAGCCATGATCAAAAAAAGAGCCTAGATACCATCTTTCAGGAAATTATCAAGGAGAACTGCCCTGATATTCTAGAGCCACAGGGCAAAATAGAAATTGAAAGAATCCATCGATCGCCTCCTCAAATAGATCCCAAAAAGAAATCTCCCAGGAATATTGTCACCAAATTCCAGAGCTCCCAGATCAAGGAGAAAATACTGCAAGCAGCCAGAAAGAAACAATTTGAGTATTGTGGAAACCCAATCAGAATAACCCAAGATCTGGCAGCCTCTACATTAAGAGATCGAAGAGCTTGGAATGCGATATTCCGGAGGTCAATGGAGCTAGGATTAAAACCTAGAATCACCTACCCAGCAAAACTAAGTATCATGCTCCAAGGCAAAATATGGATTTTCAATAAAATAGAGGACTTTCAAGCTTTCTCAGTGAAAAGACCAGAACTGAATAGAAAATTTGGCTTTCAAACACAAGAATCAAGAGAAGCATGAAAAGGTAATCAAGAAAAAGAACAAGAAAAAGAAATTGCAAGGAACTTACTAAAGGTGAACTGTTTTGTTGACATTCCTACATGGAAAGATGACGAGTATGATTCATGAGACCTCAGTATTAGGGTAGCTGAAGGGAATATGCATACATATATGTTTATGTATATATATGGGTGAATGTGTATGTGTGTGTATATCTATGTGTGTGTGTGTATATATATATATATAGAGAGAGAGAGAGAGAGAGAGAGAGAGGACACAGGGTGAGTTGAAGATGAAGGGAAGATATCTAAAAGAAATAAAATCAAATTAAGGGATGAGAGAGGAACATACTGAGAGAGGGAGATAAGGAGAGATAGAATGGGGTGGATTATCTCGCATAAAGGAGGCAAGAGCAAGCAGTTCTGTGGGAGGAGGGGAGAGGACGGATGAGGGGGGAATGAGTGAACATTGCTCTCATCAGATTTGGCCTAAGGAGGGAATGCCATACATACGCAATGGGGAATCTTACCCCACAGGAAAGAAGAGGGAAGAAGATAAAAATAAATGGGGGGGATGATGGAGGGGAGGACTGATGGGGGTGGAGGTAGTCAAAAACAAACACTTTTGAAAGGGGACAGGGTCAAGGGAGAAAATTCAATAAAGGGTGCTGGGTAGGGAAGGAGCAAAATATAGTTAGTCTTTCACAACATGAGTATTGTGGAAGGGTTATACATAATGATACATATGTGGCCTATGTTGAATTGCTTGACTTCTTAGGGAGGGTGGGTGGGAAGGGAAGAGGGGAGAGAATTTGGAACTCAAAGTTTTAAAAACAGATGTTCAAAAACAAACAAAAATGTTTTTGCATGCAACTAGAAAATAAGATACACAGACAATGGGGTGTAGAAATTTATCTTGCCCTACAAGAAAGGAAGGGATAAGGGGATGGGAGGGGAGTGGGGTGACAGAGGGGAGCACTGACTGGGGAACAGGGCAATCAGAATATACGCCATCTTGGAGTGGGTGGGAGGGTAGAAATGGGGAGAAAATTTGTAATTCAAACTGTTGTGAAAATCAATGCTGAAAATTAAATATGTTAAATAAATTTTTTAAAAAAAGCAAAAAAAAAAAGAAATGATGAACAGGTGGACTTCAGAAAAACCTGGGAAGACTTACATGAACTGATGCTGAGTGAAGTGAGCAGAACCAGGAGAACATTGAACACAGTAACAGCCACAGTGGGCAATGACTGATTTTGATAGACTTAGCCCTTCTCAGCAATGCAAGGACCTAAAACAACTGCAAAGACTCATGATGAAAAATGCTATCCACATCTAGAGAAAGAACAATGGAGTCTGAATGAAGAGCAAGGCAGACTATTTTCTTTTGTTTTTCTTTCTCATGGTTCCTCCCATTCGTTATAATTCTCCTACACAACATGACTAATGTGAAAATATGTTTAATAGGAATGTATATGTAGAGCCTATATCAGATTGCAGACCATCTTGGGGAGGGAGGGGGAAAGAGGTGGATAAAATTTTAAACTTATGGAAGTGAATGTTGAAAACTAAAAATAAATGAATTAACTAATAAAAAATAGAATAACACTGCCAGCACATACCAAATTATTATTTTCCCACAGCCTGTTCTTCCTTCTGATTTCATTAGTTCTTTTAACAGTACCACCATTCACCCAGGGTTCCATATTTGAAACCCTTCCTTCACCACTAATATCAAATCACTTACAAAAGTCTGGTGAGTTCCACTTCCACAATGTCTCTTACATCCATGTACTTTCCAACTATTCTGAGGTTTAGCCAAACTGGACTTCTTTCTGTTGCTTATATACAAAATCCCATCAACATCTCCATCTCTAGCTGTGAACTGATTGATCTCCATGCATGTAATTCTCTCCCTCCTCACCCCTTTCTCTTAGAATCCCTGGTTTCCTTCAAGACTCAGGCCAAGTATGCACTTTTCATAAAGTTTTTTTTCTTGATCCTACAAGCTGCCAGTGTGTTATCTTTAGAATTCCCTCCCGTCTACTTTTTATGTGACTTGTATATGTAAATATTGACTTCTTCATTAGAAAGTAAGTTCTTTAACTTCATATATGTTTCACTTTGTTCTTTGTAGACCAAGTGCCTAGCACATTGTAGTTTATTAGCTCCTGACCCCAAGATCAGCTCACTATGCACTTGACCTTTTTGCCTTTTGATTCCTTACTAAATAAAAATCAAGATTCCTTTACCTGGAGACCCTCTGCTACCTGGTGCCATCCTATTTTCTTAGACCTATTACATGTTGCTTGCCTCCAAATCTTCTAGGATCTTAGAATTCAGCGTCTGAAGGATCCTTAAAGACAATCTAATCTGATCCACTCACTACTAGATGGGGAATTTGAGACATAGAGAGACTAGGCAAGTAGGTGGTACAGTAAATGGAGAGCTGGGCCAAGAGACAGGAAGACCTGAGGTTAAATCTGTTAGTAGGCACTAATTAGCTATGTGACTCTGGGCAGGTCACTTAACCCTTGTTTGCCTCAGTTTTATCATCTGTAAAAATGGGGATAACATTAGCACCTACTTCATGGAACTGTTGTGAGGATCAAATGAGATGATAATTATAAAGCCCTTAGCATGTTGTCTGGTACCTAAAGAGCACTACATACATGTTAGCAATGATGATGATGAAGATGAAGAAGTGTGACTTGCTCGGTCATGAATAGCATAACTATGCTTCAAATCCAGATGTTTTGATAACAAATCCATTAATATTTCCATGACTGCTTCTTAATTTCATGCCATATTGGACTAACCATTTCTCAGTCCTCTCCCCCATGTGCTTCTCCTTCCAAGTACCCCATGGTCTGGACAGACTGTTCTTCTGCTTTCCTGACCCCATGTCCTTTCTCACACTGTTTGCTATGCCTGGAAAGTCTTCCATCCCCCTGTCCAGCTACTGAAATACTACCTCACTTTTTAAAACCCATCCTACCTAGAAACCTTCCCTGATCCCTCCTGCCCATGTCACATTCCCCTTCTGACTTCGAGTAGCACTTTTCTCTGAATCTCTTTAATGATCATATCAGGTAATATTGTTATAGTTGTCTTTATATGAGTCATATCCCCCATTAAGAGTGAAAACTCCCTGAGGGCCGGGGCTGTCTCTTGTTTAAACATTTGGACCACAACCTTCCACAGTGCTCTCCATATAATAGGTGCTTGATAAGTATTTATGAATTTATTTTGAAGTTAAGGACACTCAGTTGAGCCATAGTTTTTAAAAGTGGACTTCATCATGGCAGATGAAGAGGAAACTACTTAGCCTGGGATGGTTTGGGAACCAATCTTCCCAACAGCAAAAGAAAGCATTTGAGTTTGCCAGGTCTGGCTCCTCCAGAGGCTTTATGATTCTGTGGAAAAATGAAATTCCAGGCGCTTTCCATTAGCACAGAGCCGCTTAAAGGATGTGTTATTTGCTTACGGAGCTCTCATTTCCCACACAAACATGAGCAAGACCTTGGGACCTGGCAGATTCCTACAAACCAAGGGAATGGATGAGGAACACATGGTCCTTGGGAGATTTGGTTATGTGTGGAACAAGATGGAGAGAACTTGGGGTCATGGAAAGGGCCTTAGACTGGGAAGTAAGAGAGCTGGGCTTAGTGCCAATCCTACCACTAACTCACCAAAGGAGGCAAATGACTCTACACCCAAAGGTTCTATCTTTTGCAAAATGGAGAGAGTTGCATTGTATGACCTCTAAGCCTTCCTCTAACCTGGGACTCCCCATCCTCAAAGTCTCAGGAGGATAGGGTAGGAGGATTACTGAGGTAGATGGCAGATCTCTTTCATTGAAGACTTATCCAAAGATAACTAGTTTAGGATGCCACCCTAGGGAATGGACTGGAAAAAAAATAATGCTGAGCCAACTCAGCTCAGTTGTTCATCTTTGCCTATACTGGGGTGGTCTAGATGATTTTTTAAAGATCCCTCCTTGCCCTGATAGTCAGTTTACAAAAGACATAGGGGCAAACAATGACAATCCAATTAAAACAGAATGCTTTAAAATAACAAAAGACATTTCAACATCCAGGAGCAGAGGATGCTGAAATAAAGAGGTAGGTAGGCACTAGACAAGGTGAGAGTTCCTGAGGAGCTTCACAGACTCTCAGGAACAAACAGATGAGTGTAGAGAGAGCACTACACAATTTCCTCTGGCATCATATCTCATCACATGTTGTTTCTTCTGTGAATTCATCTACCCACTTACAGCTCAGATTCCTACAAGAGCTTATCATGTGGGACAGACAGATGGAAATAAGTCCCAAGCAGAGCAGAGAACTAGGGTTATAGAGGAGAAATAGTCCTAAAATTTGGAGTCTAGTTTTGACTTTGCAAAGGAACCTTCTTCTGCTTTTTCTTCTATGGGCTTCAGTTCCACCATTTATAAAATGTGCCGGTTGAGTGCTGGGACAGCGGTCAGGAAGGTTTGAGTTCAAATTTGGCCTCAAACACTTACTAGATGTGAAACCCTGAGAAAGTCACTCCATCTTTGTTGGTCTTAGTTTCTTCAGCTGTAAAATGGCATAATAATACTGACTTCACAGTGTTATAATAGCTCCTACCTCACAGGGTTGTAAGGATCAGATGAAATAATATTTGTAAAGCACTTAGTGCAGTGCCTGACACATAGTAGTTGATTAATAAATGCTTTATTCTTTCCTTCTTTTCTTCTTTCCTTCCTTCCTTTTTTCCTTCCTTCCTTCCCTTACCATTCTATGATTTTAATAAAACAAATATTTAAGATTTTGAAGCAGACATGCCCTCAACAATTACCCAACCAAATCCAGGTTGCAATGTTTTCATGTTAAATCACGCTATTAGGAGCTCATTTTGTCTGGAAGGGTCAAGGAAAGACCAGGGTTTAAGGAGACAGGACTTGACTAAAGACCATTTAGTCAAGGTGATGGGCAGCAATCAGGAGATTTGTGTCCCTGTCATCCTTCTCACAGCTCAACCCCCATTCTTCATTGGAAACAAATAAAAGAAGGATACCATCAGGCAGACATTGTACTGGCTGATGTTCAGAGCTTCCCTGGCATCCAGAGAAAGGGGAGCAAGAAATGATTCTCCTTTTATATAACTGCCCCAGTGTGGGGTGTTCTACTGTGCTTGGAGAACAGCAGGACAATTAGTTACTGCCTGGAGTCAATATATACATCTCTGTGCTGATGACCTGGTGCCCTGCCCACAAGCCAGAAGGTTGCTCTGTTCCTTGGAAGAAAAAGCAGAGAGTTAGGACACGACCTAGAATTGGGTAACTGGGTTCCATCATAGTCTCATTGACCTGTATATAAAAAATGATGAAGTCATGTTCCCAATGTTTTACTTAGTGGTCCTGTGAATTTTAGTAAATTGATGAATCCCTCCAGGCCTTTGTTTCCTTATCTATAAAATGGGTTAAGTAATATCTTCTCTACCTACTTTACTGGGTCATTGTGTAGCTCAAGGGTGATAAGGTCTGAAAGGCATTCTACAACCATAAGACCCTATGTAAATTTAAATCATTGTTATTGCTATCATCTTTGTTATTTTGTTTGAAGGAATCCCTAGAACTTACTTATAACACAACACTCAGAAGGAGGTTGTAATTAAACATTCCATTCAACAGATGGGAAAATAATATCCTAAAGAAAGAAGGGATCAGGGGTAGGGGGCAGAGCCAAGATGGCCACATGAAAACAGCTTCTTACCTGAGCTCTCTCACAAGTTCTGTCAGATTCCTGTAAAAAAAGTGAATCTGAGCAGATTTGAGAGTTAGAAACTGCGAGCAGTCTGAGTAAGGCAAATTTCCAAGCCAGGAGAGTTTGAAAGGCCAACGGGATGAATCTGTAGGCTGGGAGGGTGCTCAGCATGTGGAGCAGCTCCAGACAGCACCAAAGCAGAAGTGGCTACAGAAACCAATGTGCAAGACAGGTTGGGAGAAAGTTGGGTGCCCAAAACTGGCAGAGATCCCCAGGCTTCCCAACACAGGACAGCAGTCTGTGGAAGCAACAAGAGGCAGCAGCGCAATGCCACCGTCCTTGAGATATCAACTCCTGAGGCTTGCAGCCCAAAGGTATGAAACTCATCTTCTTGAACTTCCAGGAGACATAATGGCCAGGTAAATAGCTCTAATCCCTCCCCTCCCCTGACCCAGAGAATTCCTCAGGGAAAAAAATGCTGGAATAGAGGAGACAGAAGTGGGGCTTCAGTGGCTGAGCAGTGGGAGTTCCTGAGTCCCCAAGGGGCAGAGCCAGCCGCGGTCAACACCAGGAGCCCAGATGTACCCTTGCTCCCCCAGGGGAAGTGCCAGACACCAGCTCAAACAACAAACAGCTGAGACCATTGCTGAAGAGCAACAGTGCTGGAGAGCAACCCCAGGGGAAGAGACTTGAGGCAGCCAGACCCCTCCCCCACACCTCAGGAAACTGAAGGCTATAATTCACAAAGCCAGTAACTAGACCCACAATCCCCAGAATAAGAAACCTGGGACAGAGAACCCAGAGCCCCAAAAGTAGAAATTAATTGTAAAATCAGAAAAAGGCTAACCAACATGAAGAAGAACACACAAAAAAACCGAGGACCATTGATTCTTTTTATGGAGACAGGCATGATAAAAATACCAATTTGGAAGAAGATAGTAATGACACTATACCCACAGCTGATACCTCAAAAAGGAATGTGAATTTGTCTCAAGCCTAAAAAGCATTACTGGAAGAGCTAAAGGAGGATTTTAAAAACCAAATTAGGGAGGTAAAAGAAAAAGTGGAAAAAATGGAAAAAAAAAAACACTGACAAAATCAAGTCCTTAAAAAATAAGATTGGCAAAATGACTATGGAGACTCAGAATCTAAATAGAGAAAATGACCCCCTGAGAGGTAAAATCAACCAATTGGAAAAGGAAACTTAAAAGCAAAATGAAGACATCAACACATTAAAAATTATAATTGAGCAAGTGGAAGTTAATGACTCTATGAGGCATAAAGAAGTAGTCAAACAAAATGTAAAGAATGAAAAATTAGGGAAAAAATGTGAAATATCTGATTGCAAAAACAACTGAAGTGGAAAATAGATCCAGGAGAGACAATTAAAGAATTATTGGTCTATCAGAAATCCGTGATGAAAAAAAGAGCCTTGACAGTATCTCCGAAGAAATTATCAAAGATAACTGCCCAGAGGGCCTAGAATCAGAGGGTAAGTCATTGAAAGAATCCACCAATCACCCCCTGAAAGAGATCCCAAACTGAAAACACCAAGAAATATTATAGCCAAATTTCAGAATTATAAAGTCACAGAGAAAATACTGCAAGCAGCCAAAAAGAAATAACTCAAATATTGTGAACTACAGTCAAGATCATGCAGGATCTCTCAGCTTCCACATTAAATGACAGGAGAAATTGGAATATGATATCCTGAAGGGCAAAGGAGCTTGGACTACAACAAAGGATCAACTACCCAGCAAAATTAAACATACGTTTTCAGGCAAGGAAATGGACATTCAACAAAATAAGGGAATTCCAGACCTTCCTGATAAAAAGGCCAGAACTCAATGGAAAATTTGATCTCCAAATACAAAACTCAAGAGACACATGAAAAGGTAAACAGGGGGGAAAAACCCACAAATCTTATTAATCAATAAGGGCAAATTATTTAAATTTTTATATAGGATTATATCATCTTATGTATAATGTGTATATATATATGTATATATGTATACATACATATATACACACACATATATATATGTCAGTCTTGAGAATGGTACAGTTATTATGACAATTGAAAGGGATACACACAGACTGTGAACGTCTGTATAAAATAACTGATATAAGGATAAAAATGTAATTAAGAGATATAAAGGGAGGGTTATGGGAGAAGAGGTAAGGAGGTAGTAGAAAAGGGTAAATTACATCAAATGAAGAAGCACAAAAACACATTAGAGTAGAGGGAAAGAAGGGAGGGAGAACAGTATTTGAGCTTTACGGTCATCTGATCTGGTTCAAGAAGGGAATAACATACCCTGATAAGTATAGAAATCTAACTTGTCCTACAGGTAGTAGGAGGAGAAAGGGGGAAAAACAGGAGGGAGTGGTCAGAAGGGAAGGAAGAAGTAGCAAGTGGAAAATGGTAAGATGAGGGAGGGGAATCAAGAGGGAGGGTAAACTGAGGAAGGCAGCAGTCAAAAGCAAAACTTTGTTGAGGAGGGGAAGTGGAAAGGGAGAAATAAAAGCATAAACAGGGGGGAAATAGGATGGAGAAAAACACACAGATAGAAATCATAACTGTGAATGTGCATGGGATGAACTCTCCCATAAAACAGAAGCAGATTGCAGAATGGATTAAAAACCATAATCCTACAATATGCTGTTTAAAAGAAACACATTTGAAACAGGGGGATATACACAGGGTAAAGGTAAAAGACTGAAGTAAAATATATTGCACTTCAGCTAAAGTTAAAAAAAAAAGCAGGTGTAGCAATCCTAATCTCAGACCAAGCAAAAGTAAAGATAGATTTAATTAAAAGATATAAGGAAGGACACTACATCCTGCTAAAAGGTACCATAAACAATGAAGCAATATTATTGTTTAACATATATGCACCAAGTGGTATGGCATGCACATTCTTGGAGGAGAGGTTAAGGGAGTTGCAGGAAGAAATACACAGCAAAACTATAATATTGGGAGACCTCAACCTCCCCCTCTCTGAACTTGATAAATCTAACCTCAAAATAAATAAGAAAGAAGTTAAGGAGGTGAACAGAATTGTAGAAAACACAGATATGATAGACCTCTGGAGAAAACTGGTTGGGGATAAAAAGGAATATACTTTCTTCTCAGCAGTACATGGCACATACTCAAAAACTGACCATGTACTAGGGCATAAAAACCTCACAATCCAGTGCAGAAAGGCAGAAGTAGTCAAAGCATACTTTTCAGATCATGATGCAATAAAAATTATTTGTAATAAAGAACCATGGAAAAATAAACTAAAAATTAATTGGAAACTAAATAATCTAATTCTGAAGAATGATTGGGCCAAAGAAGAAATCAGAGAAACAATTAATAACTTCATTCAAGAGAATGACAATAACGAAACAACATACCAAAACTTACAGGATGCAGCAAAAGGAACTCTTAAGGAAAGTTTTATATCTCTAAATGCTTACATGAATAAAATAGAGAAAAAGGAGATCAACAAAGTGGGCATGCAACTGAAAAAGCTAGAAAAAGAACAAATTGAAAATCCCCAATTAAATACCAAATTAGAAATACTGAAAATCAAAGGAGAGATTAATAAAATTAAAACCAAGAAAACTATTGAACTAATAAATAAAACAAAGAGCTGGTGTTATGAAAAAAAACAATAAAATTGATAAAGATTTCATTATTTTGATTTTAAAAAAGAAAGAAGAAAACCAGATCACCAATATCAAAAATGAAAAGGGTGAATTCACCTCTAATGAAGAGGAAATCAAAACAATAATTAGGAATTATTTTGCCCAATTGTATGCCCGTAAATTTGACAACCTTAGAGATATGGATGAATATCAACAGAGACATAAATTTCCCAGGTTAACAGAAGAGGAAGTGAAATTTCTAAATAACCCCATCTCAGAAAAAGAAATTGAGCAAGCCATCAATGAACTCCCTAGGAAAAAATCCCCAGGGCCAGATGGTTTTATATGTGAATTCTATCAAACATTAAAGAACAATTAATTCCTATACTTTGTAGACTATTTGGGAAAATAGGTGAAGAAGGAGTCCTACCAAATTCTTTTTATGACACAAATATGGTACTAATACCCAAAACAGGTACAGTCAAAGCAGAGAAAGAAAATTATAGACCAATTTCCCCAATGAATATTGATGCAAAAATTTTAAATAAAATATTAGCAAAAAGATTGCAGCAACTTATCACAAGAATAATACACTATGACCAGGTAGGATTTATTCCAGGAACTCATGGCTGGTTCAGTATTAGGAAAACTATTAGCATAACTGACCATATCAATAACAAAACTAACAGAAACCATATGATCATCTCAATAGATGCAGAAAAAGCCTTTGACAAAATACAACACCCATTCCTATTAAAAACACTAGAAAGCATAGGAATAAATGGAGCCTTCCTTAAAATTATAAATAGCATCTACCTAAAACCATCAACAAGCATTATTGGTAATGAGGATAAGCTAGATGCATTCCCAATAATATCAGGAGTGAAATAAGGATGTCCATTATCACCCCTACTATTTAATTTGGTACTAGAAACATTAGCTGTAGCAATAAGAGAAGAAAAAGAAATTGAAGGAATTAGAATAGGCAAAGAAGAAACTAAATTATCACTTTCTGCAGATGATATAATGATTTACCTAGAGAATCCTGGAGATTCAAGTAAAAAACTACTTGAAATAATAAACAACTTTAGCAAAGTTGTAGGATATAAAATAAACCCACATAAATCCTCACCATTCTTATACATTACTAACAAAGCCCAATAGCAAGAGATAGAAAGAGAAATTCCATTCAAAGTTACTGTGGACACTATAAAATATTTGGGAGCCTATCTGCCAAGACAAACCCAGGGACTATGAACATAATTATGAAACACTTTTCATGCGAATAAAGTCAGATCTAAATAAATGGAAAAATATCAGTTGTTCAGGACATCCAGGGATGGAGCCAAGATGGCAGCTGGAAAGCAGGGACTTGCATGAGCTCCCCACCACATCCCTCCAAAAACCTACAAAAAGTGGCTCTGAACAAATTCTAGAACTGCAGAACCCACAAAATAGCATAGGGAAGCAGGGATCCAGCCCATGACAGCCTGGATGGTTGCTGGATGAGGTCTATCGTGCACGGAGTGGAGGGAAGCAGAGCTCAGCGTGGGAGGCAGCAGGACCAGCCAGACCAGGAGCCGGGCAGAACAGGCCCTAGCACCCCGAATCAGTGAGCTGTGGCAGTTACCAGACTTCTCAACCCACAAACACCAAAGACAACAGAGAAGGTTAGTGGGAAAAGCTGCAGGGGACAGAGTTCGAAGTTTGGCCACTGCCCCAGGGGCAGCGGGGGAGGTGCAGCTACAGAACTACAGCTGCAGTTACTTCTGGCCCCAGGCCCACGTGGTGAGAGGAATTAAGTGGCAGATCAGAGCAGGAGTGAAGAGCCTGCTGAAGATTTGCATCAGGTCTGGGTTGGAGGTTCTTAAGGAAGGAGGAGTGCTGGGGTGGCAGAGTTGGCTATATAGAAATAGCTCTGAAATCAATGGCACATCCCCTCAAGCTTGGAACAAAGTAGTCTTTGCTCTACAAGCAGTCATACCCCGACAAAAAACTCAAGGGTCAAGTAAGTTGGCCGGGAACATGGCCAGGCAGCGAAAACACACCCAGATACAGTCTCACACCTTGGAATCTTTCTTTGGTGACAAAGAAGACCAAAACATATGGCCTGAAGGAGTCAACAAAGTGCAAGAGCCTACGCCAAAAGCCTCCAAGAAAAACACGAACTGGTCTCAGGCCATGGAAGAGCTCAAAAAGGAGTCGGAAAAGCAACTTAGAGAAGTAGAGGAAAAATTGGGACGAGAAATGAGAATGATGCCAGAAAATGATGAAAAACAAGTCAATGACTTGCTAAAGGAGACCCCAAAAAATACTGAAAAAAAATATTGAAGAAAACAACACTTTAAAAAATAGACTAACTCAAATGTCAAAAGAGCTCCAAAAAGCCAATGAGGAGAAGAATGCCTTGAAAGGCAGAATTAGCCAAATGGAAAAGGAGGTCCAAAAGACCACTGAAGAAAATACTACCTTAAAAATGAGATTGGAGCAAGTGGAAGCTAGTGACTTGATGAGAAATCAAGATATTATAAAACAGAACCAAAGGAATGAAAAAATGGAAGACAATGTCAAATATCTCATTGGAAAAGCCACTGACCTAGAAAATAGATCCAGAAGAGATAATTTAAAAATTATTGGACTACCTGAAAGCCATGATCAAAAAAAGAGCCTAGATATCATCTTTCAAGAAATTATCAAGGAGAATTGCCCTGATATTCTAGAGCCAGAGGGTAAAATAGAAATTGAAAGAATCCACAGATTGCCTCCTCAAATAGATCCCAAAAAGAAAACTCCTAGGAACATTGTCGCCAAATTCCAGAGGTCCCAGAACAAGGAGAAAATACTGCAAGCAGCCAGAAAGAAACAATTTGAATATTGTGGAAAAACAATAAGGATAACACAGGATCTGGCAGCTTGCACATTAAGGGACCGAAGGGCTTGGAATATGATATTCCGGAGGTCAATGGAGCTAAGATTAAAACCAAGAATCATCTACCCAGCAAAACTGAGTATCATGCTCCAAGGCAAAATATGGATTTTAATAAAATAGAGGACTTTCAAGCTTTCTCAGTGAAAAGACCAGAGCTGAATAGAAAATTCGACTTTCAAACACAAGAATCAAGAGAAGCATGAAAAGGTAAACAAGAAAGAGAAATCATAAGAGACTTACTAAAGTTGAACTGTTTTGTTTACATTCCTACATAGAAAGATGATGTGTATGATTCATGAGACCTCAATACCATAGTAGATGAAAGGAATGTGTGTATATACATATATATATATATATGTCTGTGTGTATACATATATATACATATGTGTGTCCATGTATGTATATATGTAGGTATATATACATATATATGTGTATATATATATATATATACACACACACACAAAGGGTACAGGGTGAGTTGAATATGAAGGGATGATATCTAAAAAAATAAAATCAATTTAAGGGATGAGAGGAATATATTGAGAGAGGGAGAAAGGGAGAGATAGAATGGGGTAAATTATCTCGCATAAAAGTGTCAAGAAAAAGTGCTTCTGTAGAAGGGAAGAGGGAGCAGGTAAGGGGGAATGAGTAAATCTTGCTCTCATTGGATTTGACCTGAGGAGGGAATACCATACACAGTCAATTGGGTATCTTACCCCACAGGAAAGAAGGAGGAAGAAGATAAAAAAGGGGGGATGATAGAAGGGAAGGCAGACAGGGGAAGGAGGTAATCAAAAACAAACACTTTCAAAAAGGGACAAGGTCAAGGGAGAAAATTCAATAAAGGGGGATAGGTTAGGTAGGAGCAAAACATAGTTAATCTTTCACAACATGAGTATTGTGAAACGGTTTTACATAATGATACGCATGTGGCCTATGTTGAATTGCTTGCCTTCTTAGGGAGGGTGGGTGGGAAGGAAAGAGGGGAGAGAA
Source organism: Trichosurus vulpecula (assembly GCF_011100635.1). Classification (NCBI taxonomy): domain Eukaryota; kingdom Metazoa; phylum Chordata; class Mammalia; order Diprotodontia; family Phalangeridae; genus Trichosurus; species Trichosurus vulpecula. The sequence goes on from NC_050581.1 coordinate 74,088,163, forward strand.
TTTGGAACTCAAAGTTTTAAAAACAGATGTTCAAAAACAACAACAAAAAAAATTTTTTGCATGCAACTAGGAAATAAGATACACAGGCAATGGGGCATAGAAATTTATCTTGCCCTACAAGAGAAGAAGGGAAAGGGGGATGGGAGGGGAGTCGGGTGACAGATGGGAGGGCTGACTGGGGAACGGGGTAACCAGAATATATGCCATCTTGGAGTGGGGGAAGGGTAGAAATGGGGAAAAATTTGTAATTCAAACTTTTGTGAAAATCAATGCTGAAAACTAAATATATTAAATAAATTTTTAAAAATATCAGTTGTTCATGGTTAGGCCGAGTTAATATAATAAAAATGACAATTTTACCTAAATTAACCTATCTCTTCAGTGCCATACCAATCGAATGACCCAAAAATTATTCCATAGAGCTGGATAAAATAATAACAAAATTCATCTGGAAGAACAAGAGGTCTAGAATATCTAGGGCATTAATGAAAAGAAATGCTAGGGAAGGTGACCTAGCCATACCAGATGTTAAACTGTACTATAAAGCAGCAGTCATCAAAACTACCTGGTACTGGCTATGAAACAGAGTCGTGGATCAATGGAATAGGGTACGTACACAAGATGGAGAAGTCAATGACTATAGCAACCTACTCTTTGATAAGCCCAAAGAGGCCAGCTTCTGGGCTAAGGATTCACTATTTCACAAAAACTGCTGAGAAAATTTGAAAATGGTTGGGCACAAACTGGACATAGACCAATATCTTACACCATATACCAAAATAAATTCAAAATGGGTTCATAATTTAGGAATAAAGGCTGACACTATAAGCAATTTGGGAGAGCAAGGAATAGTTTACCTATCGGATTTATGGAAAAGAAATAAATTCATGACACAACAAGAGATAGAGAGCATTACAAAGTGCCAAATGGATAATTTTGATTACGTTAAACTGAAATGTTTTTGTACAAAAAAAGCAAATCAACAAAGATTAGGAAGGAAGCAGAAAATTGGGAGAAACTCTTTGCAACCAGTGTCTCTGATAAAGGCTTCCTTTCTAAAATATGCAGGGAACTGAGCCAAATATATAGGAATACAAGTCATTCCCCAACTGAGAAATGGTCAAAGGATATGAACAGCAGTTTTCAGAGGAAGAAATTAAAGATAGCTATAGGCATATGAAAAAATGCTCTACTTCACTACTGATTAGAGAAATGCAAATCAAAACAACTCTGAGGTACCACATCTCTCCTGTCAGATTGGCTAAAATGACAAAACAGGAAAATGATAAATACTGGAGAGGATATGGGAAAATTGGAACATTGTTACATTGCTGGTGGAGTTGTGAACTGATCCAGCCATTCTGGAGAGCAATTTGGAACTATGCCCAAAGGGCTATAGAAATGTTCATATCCTTTGACCCAGCAATACCACTTCTAGGGTTGTATCCCAAAGACATCACACAAGTGGGAGAAGGACCCATATGTACAAAAATAGTTACAGCAGCTCTTTTTGTAGTAGCTAAGAATTGGAAATCAAGGGGATGCCCATCAATTGGGGAATGACTGAACAAGCTGTGGTATATGAAGATAATGGAATACTATTGTGCTATAAGAAGTGGGGATGATACGGACTTCATAACAACCTGGAAAAACCTACATGACATAATGCTGAGTGAGCAGAGCAGAGCCAGGAGAACACTGTACACAACCACAGATATGTGGATTCTGTGAGGACTAACCCTGATAGATTTTGCTCTTCTCAGCAACACAAGGTGCAAAGACAACTCCAAAGGACTCACGATGGAGAATACTATCTACATCCAGAGAAAGAACTATGATGTATGAATGCAGATTGAGGCACAAGTTATACTCACCTTTTTTCCCCCTTTTTTCTCTTTTGTTTTTGTTTTTGGGGTTTTTTTTGTTCTGTTTCTTCTTTCTCATGATTCATTCCATTGGTCATAATTCTTCTCCACAATTTGACTAGTGTGTAAATTAGTTCGATGCAAAGTTTTACATAGACAATATATCGGATTCCAGGCCATCTTGAAGAGGGAGTGGGGGAGGGAGGGAAGTAATTTTTTCCATCATTTATCAAACCATGAGAAATAAGCACCCTCAGACATAAGTCATTGACTTATTACTGGTAAGATCTGCCCTCAGATGTTCCCTTCCTTTCCATCCGGCCCTATTGCCTCCCTAAGCTCACAAGAAGTCCTTAAAGCATCCAAACAAGGCCTCCCAAGAAACAGATGAGAATTAAACGTAATATGATGACGCTCTCATTCAAAGAGAATGAAGATCCCATCAGTTGTCTAATGGTATGCTTATATTCCCCTAACAGGTAGTATTGGAATAGGGGATCTTATCCCCATTTTATGAATGCAGAAGCTAAGACTCAGAAAAGTGAATTGACTTTCCCACCTTCATGCCTTGCTCATATTGCTTATTTCCTAGGACTGGAATTAAACACTTATTAAACACATACTGTGTGCCAAACTGCAGATTGAGCCCTACTATAGCTCATAACTCTCCAACTCAAGCAATCCACCAGCCCCCGCAACCCAAATGGCAGGCATTATAGGCATGTTCCACCACACTGGGCTTCAACAAAGATCTGAGTGCTTGTTTTATCCAAGAGGTAATAGGAAGCCACTGAATATTTTTTTTTCTTTTGTAGGGAAGGAGGGAAAAGTCCCTCAGTCAAAATTACAGTTTAGGAAAATCACTTCAGAGCTATAGAGGATAGACTGGAGTGGGGAAAAATTTGAAGCAATAAGAGACTATTCAATCCCCTTCTCACATCACCTACTGATGGAGTTTTCCCCATCTTTAGTTAAGGCCCAGCTCAAATGTTACTTCTTCCAAGTTTTCCCTGACTACCGAAATAAGAAGTAATTTCTTCCTGGTTTGATGTCACAGTACCTTATAGTTCTCTTATGTGCTTACCATGATCAACTTGCATTGTATTTACCTGTACATACATTTTTAAGTATTTTTTAATCCTCTCTTCCTGAGGCAGCTAGGTGATACAGTGAATAGAGTAACAGCCCTGGAGTCAGGAGGACCTGAGTTCAAATCCAACCTCAGACACTTGACACTAGCTGTGTGACCTTGGGCAAGTCACTTAACCCCAATTGCTTTGCTTTTCTCCCCTCCAGAAAAAAATCATCTCCTCATATCCCCAAAGATAGAAGCCATGCCTCACTCACCTCTCTATCTCCTCATCACTGTGCTTTGCATATTGCAGATGTTTAATACTAGCAAACCCCACCCCCACCCCAGTAGAAGGAATTAGGGATATTTACTCAAAAATGTAGGTTTAATGGTGAGGGCAGGAGACATAATTGCTGCTTTCAGATATGGGAAGGATGAATGAACAAAAGCACTAAGCACTAAGTGGAGGGGATACAAATAGAAAAGCAGATCTTCCCTTTTCCCACATTGTAACAGAGGAGACAACATGTATGGGAGGCTTCAGCTGCAAGTCAGATTCGAAAGGTCCCATGGTCCTTGAGATGCAGAAGCAAAGCAAATGGTAAGGTATCTTTAATGTCAGATCCACTGACAAAATTATGCTATATCTGACTTTGAACTACTTGACAAGGCTTCAGTAGAAGAAAGAATAGACTTATTCTGCTAATATTGGAAGGAAAGAACTAGGAACAGAGGGCAGCAGTTACAAAGAGGCATGTTTTAGATTGATATAAGGAATAATTTCGTAACAATTAAACTTGTCCAGCAATAGAATGCATCATAGATAGTGAGCTCCCCATCACAAGAAGTGTTCATACAGAGATTGGATGACTCCCTCTGTTAGGGACACTATGAAGAGAGTCCTCCAAGATGACTGTGAAGTGGAACTTGATGGTCACTGAGGTCTCTTTCAGCTCAGGCATTCTATGATCATTCATTTGTTGAAAAGCCGAAACTGGCTTGCTGGGTACTATAAGGTAATAAGTGAATACATTCCCAGGCAGGACTGTGGCCAGGTACCACACTTTTAACTTCAGGCCATCTAACAAATGCATGCTATTCAACATAAACCAGAGCTGAGCTGAGGAGCCCAAATGGAGCTCATTCTCAGTGTCTACTGAGTACAGTATAGAGAATGTCACAGAATTTTAGAGCTAGAAGTTGGCCTCAGAGATTGTACAGAACAGTTTGCTTCTCCAATAAAGTCTAAAGGCTCCCTGTCACCTCCAGGCTTATAAGGCTTTCATAACCTGACCATTCTCCTTCGTTTCTCATCTTATTATATCTTTCTTCTTCCATCCCCTCTTTCCCCATACTCTGATCCAGTGGTGCTACTCCTTGCACCACAAAACACTCCATCTCCCAACTCAATCTCTCTCTCTCTCTCTCTCTCTCTCTCTCTCTCTCTCTCTCTCTCTCTCTCTCTCTCTCTCTCTCTCTCTCTCTCTCTCTCTCTCTCTCTCCCTCCCTCTCTCTCCTTCGCCTCTCTCTCCCTCTCTCTCCTTGCCTGCCTTCAAATCCCAGCTTAAATCCCACCTTCTCTAGAAAGCCTTTCTTGATCCTCCTCCCCATTGATTAATTCCAGTTATCTTGTACATAGTTTGTTTATACCTAGCTGTTTGCAAGAGGTCTTCCTCATTGGACTGTGAGCTCCTTGAGAACAGGGACTAACTTTACCTATCTTATATCCCCAGCACTTAGTGTAGTGCCTGACACAGAGTAGGCACTTAATAAATGTTTACTGATGGACAGTTAGGAGATTCCTCTACAACATCTTTGAGAAATGGCTCTCAGCATGATATAGTGGAAAGCTTCCTGGATCAAGAGCTGTGGGACTTCAGTCTGAAGTCTAGCTGTGCAGCTTACTTACCACCTGTCTGATCTTGAACACGTAACTGAACTCCTCACTACTACTTCAATTCCCCTATCCTTAAAAACCACGAGTTGTTCAAGATGATCTAGATGGTCTCTTTTAGCTTTAAATCTGTAGTCCTATTAGCTAGCCTTTCCCTGAAAACCTCTGATGATAGGATCCAGAGGAAACTCAACTCCAGATACAAAGGTCTGTGTCTTTCTGAAAATTAATACCGGTAAAGGGTCTATCTGGTTGTGCTTTAGTTCTTAAGAAGGAGATAGTCAGATCCTTTGGAGATCATGGTTTCCAATGGATACTCCAGCTGACTCTGAAGTAAGATGCTTTGCCTAGTGGCCTAAGGAAGAAGAATTAGGAAGGAGAATGGCTTTTTGCCTTATCCCTTCATCTAGACTAGTGTCCACAGTTCACTGGACTAGTTTCCATAGTTCATTTAGTTGGAATTCCAAGAAAACGGAAGTGAAGTTTTATAGGAAGGATTTTATTCCTGGTCTCTTTTCTCCAGGATTAGAACAGAGGCAAACTCCAAGTGAGAAAAGAAGGAAAATAACATCAAGCTGGATCCATTATCTCCAAGGCTACAGTATCTTGTATCTTGTACAGTATCTTGTACAGTATCTTGTTCCCCATCCTACGAGAATCTTGTCTAAGTTTTTTGATGGATCTCCCATAGTGACCTTCCCCTGGCTGTACTATTGCAAGGATGATAGCACTCGAGCTGTCCATTTGCTTTCCTTTATTCTGGCTACATGTCTGGACCCCTCCTTCTCTGATCATGCGTGTCCCTGATAATGTCTTTTATCTCTCAAGCATAAGGCATTATAGCAATACATCATAGCTTGCTTACACCCACCACAAGTCTTTCCACTGTCCTTCAGGTCACCTGCAATTTTGATTCCTCCAAGATCATATTGTTCCATGACTCATAGCCATGTCCTATTGGCGTTAAAGAGAATATCAGTGTTAAAGAGATGAGCTTTTGAAGCAGCAAGCAGCCCGAGATCAGCAAAGAAGTGTGTAATTTCCCAAATGTGATCTCCCTCTCTTCCCAGCTCAGCTCAGACCCAGCTCATTGTCCATCTATAATATATGTCTAAGACGTATGTTGTGAATACATAAACAGATTCTCACATGCAAATTTATATCCTAGTGGAGAGAGGAAATTCAGAGGGAATAAATGAAATTGTGACTGGGTAATAGGTTTGGCAGCTCCACTTTACAAGGCTGGGTGGAATAGAAGGACCCAAAGGAGAATAATTAACATAACGGTGAGCCTCACTTTATACAATTACAATTATGCTCCTAGAAAAGGGGTATGTAAACTGAATTCTGTTACTCTGATCCTATAAACATTTATCAATGTCCTATTATGTGTAAGAAATTGTTCCAGACTCAGAGGACACAGAGATAAAAATTAAGTATCCCTGGTCTTTGAGGAGGTTACATCCTCCCCGGATAATGTATTACCACATTTAAATAAGTAAACACAAAGTGATTTGAGGAGAGGAAAAGCATTAACAATTGAATAGAAGATCTGAGAAAGTTTCCGTGAGCCTGGGCAGAATGAAAGTTGGTTATGAAAGTATTCCAGACCTGGGCACAGCTTATACAAATGCACAGAGGTGGTAAATGAAATGTCAAGTTTTGTTAGTAGGTGATTTGAGGTAGAGCATAGAGCCTGTGAAAGGGACCATTGTGAAATTATTTCTCAACTTGGTTGAGAATTATAAGTTGGAGTCAAAATGCAGAGGGCCTTGAATGTCAGGATCAGAGGCTTATACCCTAATCAAGAAACAATAGTAATCCACTGCAGGTTTGGGAGTATAGGTGTAACATGGTCAGGACTGTGTTTTAGGAAGATTATTTTTTATCATAATGTGTAGGGAAGAGATAGTGAAGGAGAACAGAGAGATAAATTAATTAAAGTCTGTGCCCTGGGGAAGTTAGTTATTTAGGGGAAATTTCATTGTGAAAACTTCTGTTAAGTTACAAATAATTTAGCTCACTTTGCCACTTACTGTGTGAATTTGGGCAAGTACCCCTCTTCTCTGTGCTACTGAGTTACCCCATTACACACACACACACACACACACACACACACACACACACACACACACTAATTGGTTCCTCCCTTTTATTTTCTTGTGTGTATATACACATATATTCCGATCTTTTGACAATCACACTGTGTCTTGTCCATTGGTGTTTTCTATATCTAACTGATCACACAGGCTAGAGTACTGTCCAATACAGAAGACTTTCCAGAAACACACAAAATAGAGAAGCATAGATGTAAACACAGCTAAATAGGTTCCTCACAGGTGTGCTATGGCCTCAGACTGGCCTCAGTCTATCTCTCTTGCTCTTCCTCCTTCCCTCCCACACATTCATCTGTATAGTCAGAGCAAATGGGCCATTTTGGGAATACCAGCCCAGAGGCCTATATTCTCACCCACTTTTATCTACAGGTAGTGTTAGAGAGAGAAAACAGACTATTTCTTCTGATTGAGAAATTTTCTTAGTCCCATAGTTCAAATGACCTGCCTCCCAGATTCTTCCTTCTAAGTCTCTTCTTTCCTTCTTCTGCTTTGTAGGAATATGTTATCTGGCCTCTTTACATGCTTGGGGGAACTTGGCCCACACTTGCAAGGACATGGGCATCCTGCCTACATCTATTGGAGTGCAGTAGAGTGAGGCTGACAGTGCACCCACGCCAGGCTGCTGCTGGTTGGCCACCTTCCCTGGTGTCAGCTACTAAGGAGAAACTGGAGACCTGGATTGCACATCTCAGTCAGTACCCCACTCTTTCCTCAGTTTCTTCCTACACATCTTCATGCTCTCTTCCTAGAAAGTCTAAAGGGTAACTCCAATAATCCCCAGCTCTTCTCTCTCTCTCTCTCTCTCTCTCTCTCTCTCTCTCTCTCTCTCTCTCTCTCTCTCTCTCTCTCTCCCCCCCAAGGTTTTCAACAAGAAAGGTAAATTGCTGATTTCAGGACTTTCTCTTTCCCAGACATTTTTCAAATGAGCTAGAGGCCTAAAGTCAAAGGTGTCACCCACTGAGGTTCATTCCCTACACCGCCCCCGCAGTGAATAAGACAAGACCTCTTGCCCTCAAACTATTTGTAGTCAGAAGGCTGGCAGAATGTAAACTCCATGAGGGCAGAGTCTATCTCACTTTTGTTTTTATATCTCCAGAGCTTTGCATAGTGCTTGGAATACAGTAGGTCCTCAGCAAATGTTGGTTGATTTCTGTCCCTCCTTGGAATATCCTCTAGGTCTTACTGCCTTTTGTGCTCTTCCACCAGGGGACATTGCAATTGGCCATCTGCCACTAAGGTTGAATTTTGAGAAAAATCTTGGGCTCGCTTTTCTCAGCTCATTTTGGAAAGGTAGATTGCCCTGATTTCCTATTAAGGTGGAAGGAGTGATACCTCTGTCCTAAGATCAAGGATCCAGGACCCTTACGTTGAAGATGTTAGTCAGGGTCAGCCTAAATGACCAAATGTTGGGAGGGGGGATTAAGTTCACTGATTCTCCACTAACTTGAATTCTTACAGCTTTCTTTCTCTGAGATGACTGAACACTGGAATGACCAGGTTCAATTATCAGCAGCTCTGCATGGGGCAAAAAGAGTAGTGCAATACACTGCTTCCATCAACCCCTCTAGCTCAGGGTTTCTTAACCTTTTTAATGTTATATACCTTTTTGGCAGTCTGAAACCTATGCACCCCTTCTAAGAATAATGTTTTTAAATGCTTCAAGTAAAATGCATAAGATTATAAAGGAAACCATTTGTATTGAAATGAAGGTGTACTTGTTATTTCCATCCAAATTCATTGGAACCTTCTGAAATCTAGCCATAGATCCCTTGTGGCTACAATAAGGTTAGTGCTCTGTGGACCTTTATTCTGGGATAACTAGAGGCTAGGTTCCATTATATGTTGGTGGTATTACCAGTGTCCCATGACTACCGGGATCATAGGATTTAAAGCTGGAAGGGCCTTAAAGACTATCTAATCTAGTCTAAATCCCTCATTTTATGTTTGAGGAAATGGAAGCTACAAAAATTCAAATGATTTGCCCAAGGTCCCAATACTGGTCGATAGCAGAGCCTAGATTCAAGCCAAAGACCCCTGTGAAATTCTACATTATTCTTCAAAGAGGAAGCTTCTGAAGCATGAGATGGGTGATGCAGGGCTAGATGCCATTTCCCTATAGCAAAAGACCTGGGAGTTTTAGCAAACCATCAAGGTGAGTATGAGTCAACAGTGAGAGATGGCCACCCATAAAGAAGCCAACGTAATCGTAGGCTGCTTTAAGAGGTAGCTGATATCCAGAATGTGCAAAGGGATAATCTTGCTCCACTCTTCAGCTCTAGGCACCACATTTTCAGAAGTACATGGACAAGCTGAAGATCATTGGGAGGAGGGTGAGCAGGATGGCGAGGAGCCTCCATCAAGATGATGTCATATGAGGGTCACTTAAAAGAACTGGGGATATTTGGCCTGGAGCATACAAAACTTGGGTCTGACAACAGGGCCTTTTCAAAGTGTTTGAAAGGCTGCCAATTAGAAGAAAGAGTCTCCTTGTTCTGTTTGTCCCCAGAGGTCAGAACCAGGAATGATGAGTGCCAGTTGCAAAGAAGCGAATTTCAGCTTTGATAGGAGGGGAAGGGGAAGTTCCTAACAATTAGGACCATCTAAATGTGACATGGGTCATCTCAGGCAGTGGCGGGTTTCTCTTCACAGGAAGTCTGTGAGAAAAGGCTGAGTGACCACTTCATCGCGCTGCTGGAAGGGGATTCTTGGACTGGATAGTGTCTGGGACCCCTTCCCATTCTGAAAGCCTGTCACAGAATCGTGACCTTAAATCCCCTCTTCTTTTCACTACAGCATACTGCCTTCTGGGCCCCAGCATAAGACATACCTGAAAAACAGAAGTGCTCAGAAGGTGCTGTCCCATTGCTGACCCTATGGCAGTCAGCACAACCATTCCACTCACGTACAGGCCTCTGTTCAAGACCTGAAGAGCCTCCCAGCACAGCCTGAGGCATAAGCCTTTCCCCAGTGGCACCTCCAACCCAAAGAAACACAAACATAAGGAAAGCGGCCTCAGCAACCAAACTGAAGCTGCTGTTGTGAGGGTCCATCTCATTCTCGTGGTGTGGTCTTGGAGCTAGGAAGTCACTGCGTTCAAATCCTGACTCAAAAACTTTCTGCTCGACCCTAGGCAAGTGATAGAACCTCTCTCTGCCTCAGTTCCCTAACCTATAAAATAGGAATAATAAAGATACATAAGAGGGGGCCCATGAGGATCAAAGGAGATAATATCAAAAGCACTTTGTAACCCTTAAAGGGTTATATAAATACTAGCTATTTTTATTAACTCTTTTCCAACAGAATCAGGTCTACAGTCATAGTACATACAGGAGTTAGCTAAGAAACACCATCCTAGAGAGTCACCCTTCCCTCATCTCCTGCCTTTTCTTTTATCTGTGGTGTGCAGAAAGCCTCACTGTAGGAGACAGACTAATGCCCTCCTTAGGACTATTAGTAGTGGCTGCCCCATGCCTCGTTCCTCTGGCAGCTCAGCTGTCCTGTCTCCCTAATTCTGGTAATACAGAGCTCTGGTCCTGTGTCCAGTTCAGGGCCTTGCATTTTAAGAAAGACATGGCCAGGCCGAGGTACATCCAGAAGACTGATCAGGATGGGAAGAGATCTGGAATCCATGCCATGACTATTAGGATCATTTGAAGAAAGCCTGGATATTTTAACTGGAGAAGAGAATTGCAGAGATACAATTGGTTTTTAAAATATTTAAGGACTCTTATATAGAAGAAGGGATAGATTTATCATGCTTGACCTCAGAGGACAGAACTAGGCACAATGGGAAGAGGTTGCAAAGGGGCAGATTTTACCTTAATACCCCCCAAAAAATCAGAGCTATCCAACAATGTAATTGACTGATCCATGAGGTGGTGAGTTCCCTATCACTGGAGACCTGTAATCGGTATGAAGATGACTATCAGGGATGCTGTAAAGGGGAAGTCTGTACTGGGTGAAGGGTTGAAGTAGATGATGATGATGGTGATGATGATGGTGGTGGTGATGATAGCAGCTCCTATTTCTGTAACACCTAAAAGATTATAAAAGTGTTTTTTCTCACAACTATTCCCTGAGATAGGAAGCACAAGTATTAGCATTTCCACTTGACAGAAAGGGAGTGATTGGCCCAGTATTACATAGTAAATAATCTTGGGGACTCTATGAATCTGAGTCCAAACAATCAAAACATCTCTTCCAAGTGACTCCTATTTGCCCAGATTTGTTGCAGAGATCATGATTTTAGAAAGCATCAATTCTGTGCGCGCACACACACACACATACACACACACACACACACAATCCTCTCCCTTCAGTGAAGGAGAAGGAGGGGAGATGTGAAGTACCCACATCTGGAGACTTTAAAGAAGTGACAGTAGACATCTCTAGGACAGGAAGAGGGGAGAGAAGGAAAAATATGTACATGATAATTTTATTATATATTTAAGAGGAATAGCAAGTTGTACACAATAGATTTGACGTTTCATGTGCAATCATCTTTATTATTATATATACTATGTTATGGAAAATGCTTGTTTTATTCCATTAATTAAATTAAGATAAATAAATGTGAAATAAAAAGAAGAGATCCAGAAAGACTGAGACATTCTTCTGCCTGTAGGCTGGATCAGAGGATTTGAGCCTTTGGTTTGTGGCCTTCAGGCCAGTGAGGAGAGTCCTTAAATTAGAAGTTAGCTTTCCTACTTTGAGGTAGTGTTCCTGCTTCACAGACAGAAGAACCACAGAAGGAAAAGCCTTCCTTCCTCCCTGTAGACCTTTCTGGCCAATCTACAAAGGCCAAAGGACTTCATGGACATTCTGTCCTGGGACCCTAAGATTCAAACTTAGATTTCTGTGGGGGTGCTGATTATGGAGAATCCCAACAGTACACTCCTGGGTTGGCAGTGAAATGCACAGTCATAGAACTCTGACCTAGGAGTCAAGAGACCTGTGTTCTAGTGCAGGCCATGCCAAGAACTCATTGAGTGAATTTGGGAAAATCACTTGGTTCCCCCTGTTTCAACAATCTGGCTAGCAGCTGCTGTGGGGGGTGTAAAACCAACAACAACCAGCTCACAGAATGCTGCAAGCCCAGGTTCTTTCGATCTGCTTTACTAAGGAAAGCAACATTGAGGGGTTAACAAGCTTACTTTAATCCAGCACACAAATACCATTCCCTTAGCTCAGAGGGAAAAGCCAGCACTCAGAACTTCAGAGCAAATCCAAACAAATTACAAACATCAACGGACAGACCTCGTCTGATTCAAATCCCAATTCATAGTTACCAGAGTTTAACAAAGTCCCAACATACGGTTTACAAGCTGGAGGGCTCTTAGCTACAGCTGCCTGGAGTCTCCACATCAGCTCGCCACCAAGAGTGAGAGCCTTGAGCAAATAGCTCTGTCTTCCCTTTTTATGCAGTTTCAGCCCTCAGAGGTCATCTGAGTGACCAGAAGTTAGGCTTCTTTGGTTGGCTCTGGTGTTAGCACCTTCACTGGCCCGTCCTGGAGCCCCACCTTAGTTACCAGTTCATACCCACATAGGCTTAGCACCTAATAGGGGTTTGGGCCTGGGGCTTAGCACCTGGTAAGACTTAATCAAAGACAACTAATCATTTTAAAACAGTAAGAAAGTCCCAACTTTATTGCCTCAGTTTCCTTATCTGTAACTTGGGAGTGATAAGTGGGAGCATTAAATAGGATAAAGTGAATAAAAGCATGCTATAAGAACAGAGCAGTGTACAGGTGCCAGGGATGATTTACCCTTGTTGATGTTTTTTAGCAGGTTGGGGGAAGGTCCTGGACCTGTGATATCATGAGGATAGAGCTCCAGAATGAAGAAATTCCTTTTTTCCATAGGGGTGGGTGCCTTTTCTGTAGTTTGTAGTCAGAGAGCTAAATTAATTTGCCCAGGATCACACAGCCAATATGCATCAGAAGTAGGGCCTAAGCCCAGGTCTCCCTGGGTCCGAGGCCTGCCCTCTGACCATGACACCAGGGTGCCTCTAAATATTTCTGTCATTTATTTATAAGCAGACTCTGACAATGAGAGCTCGCGCTACTGCCTTAAAAGTATTTTCTTCGTAACACTCCTACGAGGGAGCCATAATAATAAAAGCTAACATTCACAAAGCGCTTTCTGAGTTACCGAGTATTGTACCCTCACAATAACCCTGTGAAAGGGGGGCTACTATCACTACTCTCATTGGACATGCGAGGACACTGAGGCAGAGAGTCACTTGCCCAGGGTCACAGAGCTAGTGTCCGATGGAGGATTTGAATCTAGGTCTTCCTGACTCCAAGTCTAGAATCGTATCAACTTTTCCACCTAGGTGCCTAGTAAGTCTCACCATCCCCATTTTACAGCTTGGGGATCTGAGTCTCTGAGAGGTGAAATGATTTGCCAAGGTCCCTATGGAATAATTAATTTATAAGCACATAGGTTCAGGGATTTTAATCAATGAAGCATTTATCAAGTACTTAATATGTAAGGAGCACCATGCTAGGCACTGAGTATACAAAGACAGAATCGAAGCAGTTTGTGTTCTATTAGAAAAGAGGACATAGAGCTTTGGGGTCAAAGGGCCTGGGTTCGGATTCTGCCTCTGCCCCTTACTGTCTGTGGGACTTAAATCACACAACCTCTCTCTGTTTTTCAATTTCCTTATCTGTAAAATGGGGAGATAGGATTAGATGGCCTCTGAGCTTCTTTCCAGACCTAGATTTGTGATCATATGGTCACACTGACAGTATGCATGGAGGCCTGGGATTCACACTTGGGTTTTTGGACTCCAAGTCCACACTCGCAGCCCCGGCCTGGATCCTCAGAGGCTCCTATAAGAACGACTAAGACACCAGCCCGTCCATCTATAGCGGCCATGCTCATCTTGTCCCCTGACACTGTCCTCACAAAGGAGAGAAGAAAAGCCCGCCCTGCATCCCCAGATCCCCAGCCCAGGCCACATACTCTATGTTTGTTCAACAAAGAATTATGGCTGGATATCTTTCTACCCTTCCCTTCCCCGCCCCCCTCTCCTGGCTCAGTGGGAAGTCAGAGGAAAGAGGTAATTCTGCCGGCTTTTTACCGTAAAAGCCATACAGTCAGTGCAAGCGACTAATTAGAGGGATAATGTATCGATTTAACCTCCAGAGCAAGATTGTTTGTGGTGGAGGGGCTGAGCTCTTGGGGAAGAGGGTCTAGGCTCCATGAGGAGGGCGGGGGCGGGGGGGGGGGTCTCAGCCCCACCCCCAGACCTGGAGGATGGGGCGGTGTACAGGAGCAGACGAGAGAGGCGGGATGGGGGCTGCCATCCTGCCCACCCCCATGGGGCTTGGGGGAAGACTGCCATCCCTTCCTCCTCATCCTTGGGGGTAGGGGCTCCGCTGGCTAGCGTGGCAATGTGGTGCGGGGTCCGGAGCGGAGAGGGGACCCTCATTCTTCCCCCACCTCTTGGGGAAGGGTCAGCCCGGGGAAGGGGTTGGGGGGGAGGGGGCTCGGCCGGCAGGCTGGGGGTGCGGCGCGCCTGTCACATGTCAGCCTCCATGTGAAACGGCTCGGATGCTGCCGGAGACACTCGCCCACGCACCCCTCATTAGCTGTCTGAGCTCGGGAAGGAAATTAACATGACTGACTGGAAAAGTCTTAACCCCGATTTGAAAGGGAAAGAGAAGGAAAGAGGGGGGAGTGAAAACACACACACAGAGACACACCACACACACACACACACACACACACACAGAGACACACCACACACGGACGCGCACACACACACACACACACACACACACACACACACAGAGTGGAGAAAGGAGAAAGAGAAAAGGCTTTCACGGAAGAAATAATGAGCCCGGCTCTTTTGCTGTGATCACTCTGAATTTTTAATCTGTCCTGAAACATCATTGTGATGCTAGGATTGGGCCTTTGATGTATTTTTCTAAGTACAGTTTTTAAGAGATAAAAGGCAAGGGTGAGCAGTTTTCCTGAACAGCGTTTGAGACGGCGATCTCCCAGGAGAGAAGCCCAAGAGGGGAGCCCTGAAGAAAACGGGGATATGGGGGGACGGGGAAGTGGGGGCTGTTGGGGATAATAAAATAATTATATAAGAAGAAAAATAATTCTTATAATTAGAGCTGGCATTTCGATGGTGCCTTAGTTAAGATTTACAAAGCATTTTACATGGCAACACGTGATTTGAACCTCACAGCTAGCCAATGAGTTAGGTTGGGCATTGAAAATGGAGGTGTGGGGCATAGAGGTGGGCTGCTTTTTATCTACACACCTCCAACCTCCCTGTCCCAAGGTTGCTCTTTCATTCATAAGGGCTTCCTTTCCTCCATTCCCTCAGCTTCCATGTGGTCACCGGGAATGGTAATGAGTATGCTTCCTGGTTGGGGGTAAGGGAAGGCACCTACTACACTTTTGGTGTACAGAGGGGTGATACTGGGGGGCACGATTCACAACTGTGCCACAGACACCCAGGGCTATAGAAAGCTTTACATCAAGAAGACTTTGTGTTTCGAGACACAATAGGGCAGGAGGTTTTTAACTAGGGTGGGGGTGTCTATGGATAGTTTTCAAAGGGTTCATGAACTTGAACGGGAAAAAACTACGTCTTTATTTTAGTATAACTGATTTCCTTGGTGTTTTATCTTGAGAATTTAAAAACATTATTCTGAAATTGGTTTAATTAGGTTGCTAAAGGGATATATGACACATAGAAGATTAAGAACTCTTTGCTCTAAAAAGAATCCTAGAATCTCAGAACTGGAAGGAACCTCCAAAGCATCCAATCTCATCTCTTACCTCAAGCAAAAATAGCCTGGGGTACATGTAGACTTCTGAAATATGGGATATAAAGATGGAAAGGCTTTTATTCTATCCCTTATTTTACAAAGGATGAAACTGAGGCACAAAGAACTAAATTGCCCAAGGTCACATGGCTAGGAAGCATCTGAGCAAGGATAAGGACTAAGATTTCTAACATTAAATCCATGGTACTCCTCCTATGCCACGGTCCTGTGAAAATGAATGTAATAAAAAAAACTCAAATGCACATACGTGTCTCCCTTGACTCATTATTTGTGTTAACATGTATGGATGATGGAACACATTGTATCAGCAACACACATGTAATATATAATACATATATTATATATATACACACACACACACACACGTATATGCCATGCTCTGTATGTGTGTAAGAGAAGTATAACAACGCGACACCCACGATACAATACACATCCATATACACAACACACAAAGTATATTTGTATTGATTCATAGTCATTTAAGCCCCTGGCTTAAATACAATACTATTCTGTAGTTATATTCTGAAGTCATCAAATCATCTCTAGTAGAATCTTGAAGGATACTGGGCATAATTAAGACCTTTATAGATCCCTCTACCTTTTCTATGCATAATCTTTAAGCAGCTGAGCCTCTTTGGCCCCTTAAAGAAGTCTGGAAAAAGCAAATGGCTGCACCTTAAGGAAAATATATTTATTTCATTTTTCCCCCTGAAATCCACAGTTGTAACAAACATACTCCAAATCCAAATCCTGTTACCAGATCAGTGAAGCTTTCTGGAACCACGAAATTTCTACTGGAGAGCCATGGACTAGTGGGGGATTCAAGATGGGCTGAGCTTACGCCATAAATCCAAATCGTCCACCTCAGATAAATACAATTCCCAATTAGATGAGTAAATCCCTAGGGTGACAAGTAAGTATCTGAGTCCCTTCTGCTCCTAAGGAATGCCAGTGTGAGATTTGAAATGACATTTTCAGCGGTGATTTCCTGTGTCCCACCCCCACTAGCTGTGAAAGGGAAACAGCCTATGGAAAGGGATATATGTGGGTCCGGGGAGCAGTATTTCTGAGGGCTTAGATTTCAACAACTTTTCTATATAGCCGGCTGGCTAATCAGCTATAAAGTCCTTTGTCCAGAAGTCCTTCAAGGCATTAGATAGAGGTGCTAAGATGAAGGTCCTAGTGGTGACCTGGAGGAAGCAGAAGAGTAACTTCCATTAAGAGAAGTTCCTAGGATTTACATAAGGACTTTTTTTTTAATTCAAGGGGTTCCGCTGAAGAAGGGTACACGTTGTACTCAAATGCTAATTTCCACTTTCCATTTCAATCCCCCAATTTCTCTGATTTTAAGTTAGATGCTTGAAGTGCTGTCAGGCTTAAATTTAGCCCCTAGGAGCCAATGTCCTCCTTACCAATTACACTGCCCAAGTCAAGGGTTGGGAAGGTAGGAGGGGTGGTGACTCAGTTTGTCTGTTCCAGACTCCAAAATCTTTGTCTGCGGCTACACTCACAACCTGGTCTGAAAAACATAACACGCTTAATTGAATCAGACTACTGATTATTCTGAAAAGAGCCTATTAGGAGCTAATTACAAATCTGTTTTGGATGGAAATCCTCTTTCCATGTTTCCACCCCTCACCCACTCCCAGCCTAGTGTGTGTACAGACACAGCTGTAGACTGCTTTAAGGTTCCAGTGAGATCATAGACTCTCAGAGCAATAAGGGACTCGGATCATCCAGACCAAACTCTTTCTTTCTCTTAGTTTAGGAGCCCCCCTCCCCAGCATCCTAGAGCAGTGGTCACCCAGTCTCTCTTGAAGCACACTTCCATACCATTCCATTGTCAGAAAGAAAGTTCCTAAGAATGACATTAAATTTCCCTCCAGCATGACTTCCTTCTGTCTGCCCTAGTTCTGTCTTTTAGGGGCACCCAGCACAAGCAATTCCTCTTTCACAAGAAAGTAATAGAATCGTAGAACTAGAGCTGGAAGAGACCTCAAAGGTCTCAACCCTTACTTTAAAGAGAAGGAAACTGAGGCCAAGAGGTGGGGGTGAAGTGACTTGCCCAAAGTCACAAAGGGGTGGAATTTGAATCCAAGTCCTGGTCTTTTAGCTATTTGAAGACATCTCTCATGTCCATCAAACATTTTCTCTTTCTGGGGGTACATATCCCCAGTTCCTTCAAATAAGCCTCAGAAAATATGAATTTTGACTACTCTCACCATCCTGGTTATCTTCCTCCAGAATTATTCCATCCTGTCAGTGTTTCTCTTAAAATGCATTACCCCTTTATTGTATGTATTATATTTTATTGTATTACTATTTTATTGTATGTATTGTATTTTATTGTATTTATGTATTACCCTGAATTGGACCCAAGGCTACATACATGGTCTGCTGGACAGAGCCAAGGATGGGAAGCAGACTAGGAATTGGGGACTGGCCTACAGCAAAGGTAATACCAACATGAAGTTCACCTGATGCTGAATCAATATTCTGACCCTGCCTAGTTTCAGGATTCTAGCCTGTTTTCTCTTAGAGCTTTAGGGAGCCTATAGGGAGAGGCAGTGAGTGTCCATGCCACAGCACTCCAAGCTCTACGTGTGCGTAATTAAATAAAGGCTCCATTGGTCCATAAAATGTCATCATCCGAAGCTCTAGCATATGCAATTTCATTACACACTAGACGAGGAGCAAACTAGCTTGAAATGAAAAGATCTCGTTTTGTTTGATTTCCTTTCATTGTTTATCCTTGTTAAGTCAAGATTTTGAGCACTTATTAAACACCTACTGTATGCTTGACAATTCCCTCCTCCCTTTCTCCCCCTACCCCCACCTAGCCCAATGTCAGGGAAAGAGGAGTTAAGGATTAGGTTGAAACGTTGGGATGAGAGTCATAAAGATCGGCTTTGAATTCTAGCTCTGCCATGTACTGACTAGGTGATCATGGAAAATCATTTCACATCCTTAGGCCTTATTTTCCTTTTCTGCAAAATTGTGGTGGGAATTTTCTAGGAAAGAAAGCATAGTACAGTGGAAAAGCAATGGATTTGGAGCTGGAGCACCCAGGCATAAACTCCACTTCTGCCTTTTATTTTCATATTATCTTGAGCAGGTCAATTCCCTTCTCTGGGACTGAGTTTCCTGATCTATAAAAGGAGGGTGTTAGACCAGATGGCCTCTAACTTTCCTTCCAGCTCTAAATCTATGTTTCTAGGATATTCTGCAAAGCAGGTAGTACAGTATAATGAGGGACTCTGGTTTGGAAGTCAAGAAATAGTCAATCAAATCCTTCTCTATGCTACAAACCACCTTATGATCACTTCCCTTTCTGTACTTCCATCTCCCCAATTGGAAAATGATAATGTTGACCTGGATAGTCACTGTGGTAGTCTCACAGATCCTTTCCAGTTCTGAAAAAGATATAGTTCTATGAAAACTTCAGTCATATGAATAGTTTAATCTATGACATGGCTCATGTCCATCAACAGGGTAATATCTAATCCTGGCAGGATAAAAACTAAGGTTAGCCACAGGTATCTTGTTCATTCTTCAAAGGGCATTGTCAATGTGCCTCATGTTCTGAAACACCACTAGAAGATATACCCCAGAAGTTGGGTGTATGCCTAATTCAGTGTGTATATGTCTTTCATAATAGTATGGTATAGTAGGCAAAACTATGGGAATCCGGATTCAAAACCTACATCAAATATTTGCCAGCCCTGTGACCATGAGCAAGTCATTTAATGTCTCTGAGCCCCAGGTTCCACATTTGTAAAAATGAAGGTAATCATAGCTGTGGTACAGGGTTGTTATGAAGACCAAATCCAATAATCTGTGTAAAGACCTTTGTAAATCTTTTATAAAGCTGTATAAATGTTAGCTGTCATTATCTTTATAGGGAAGGTATAGCTTCACACCTTCATGATTTGGTCCTTTCATAGATAGATGCAGACATCAGACTAAATACATTTATTCAGCATCTGAATGGATGCTGAGAAATCTACATGCTCCCCAGGTCAAAGGAGGGATGTGAGGCTTTCGATGGTAAACAAAAGTCTCAGGTGGAGAGTCAGGAGTCCTGGAATCTGCCTAGGATCTGGGTGACCTTGCCCTCTCTGAGTCATGGTTTTCTTAACCTATGAAATGAAGGTGTTAGATATTAGGCTTGTTCATTCATTCTTTCATTCATTCAACAAATATGGAATTAGCTTTTAATGTCTGCTAGGTCCTATTGGGGCTATCTCGATGAATACATCATAATCGTTCTCACATGGCTCACAGTCTATAAAATGAAGGTCTCAGATATTAAGTTTGTTCATTCATTTATTCATTGAACAAATATTGATTCAGCTCCTATTGTGTTCTAGGTCCTATTGAGGCTACCGTGATGAATACATCATAATCCCCCTTCTCGTATGGCTCACAGTCTATTAGCGAGGGCTGACATGATCACTCCCATGACCAGAAGAAACAGAATGGTCATGAGCTAGACTATGAATAGAATATGATGGCACATGAGACACACATTAGGCTGTATAAAGTCCAGATAGGGGATGATCATTAGCAACTAAAGCATGAAGAAAGCCTTTTGGAAGAAATGGCATTTGAGCTGGACCTTAAAGTATGGGTAGAGATTCAATAAGCAAAGAAGAGAGAGGGAATCTCAGCTACAGGCAGTAGCCCAAACAAAGGCATGTAATATGTCGGGAGTTGCATGCCGTCCGTTGGAGTAGATGACCTCTGAAATCTCTTCAAGCTTTGGATTTCTATGTTCTAGTTCTATCCTTCCTCGTTGCATTTGCAAGCAGAGCAGGGATCAGTGGAAATGATGAGTCTTCTCCACTTATCCCCCGCCCCCATCTCATCAGTAACTCCAACTGCTCCTGCAGTGCTAAGCACATCCCTGATTAGTATACCACTGGAGAAGCTACTCCAGAGTCCCATGGGAAGATTCTCGATCCATATTAGAAGACAAATTGGCAGAGATTTCATGGGCCTCAAGAGCAATGGTAAATGGGACTGTGACACTGAAGGGATATTGGGGAAAGGAACACTTGTTTCCAGTGAGCTAATGCATTTTACATTATTGTAAATCATGCCTTTTTAATAAAAAAATACATTGTGTAACTTCGCTGTAATATAAACGTCAAGTGTGCTTAAACACAGAATCCAATATATTGTTCTATTGTAGCTTATTAAAAATGTGAAGCCAAGTGCTAGGAGATAAGGCACTTTGGTGACCATCTCCAGGTCATTTTTGTTGAATGTAGTCCCAGTAGAAAGAACAGAACTTATTCATGGCTTCCATGATTGAGTTTCTGAGTGTGAGAAGGACTGTGTGTTTCTATTGTGATTCTTTTGGGCAATTTTAGAATGTCTTGAGGGAACTTGGATGAGAATGCCCAGAGAATATTCTCATTTTTGAAGGTCTTCAGGAGGCCACAAGCTTGGACAAAGCTCCATTTAGGAAACATGAGGAATGATTGAGAATTTAGGTAGCAGATGGAGTTAGGCATCCCCTAGCCTGCGTTCCACCAGCAACGTTGAAGTATTCTGGGTCCCACCCCAGTGTCCATGAAACCACATTGATATTCTCATGAGAACACAGTAAAAGTAATAATAATGATGATCGCTTGCATTATATAGTTCCTCAAGGGTTTTCAAAGCACTCGAAAAATATTATCTCATTTATCCTGACAACAACTCTGGGAGGTACGTGCTATCATTGTCCAACTTTTATAGAGGAGGAAACAGAGGCAGACATAGTTAAGTGACTTGCCCAGGATCACATAGCTAGTTAGCTTCGAAGGTGGATTCAAACTCAGATCTTCTTGAGTTCAAATCCCACATTCTCTATACTGTCTTACCTAAATGCCTCATAGTAGGCACTCAAGAAATAGCTGTGCCTTGATTTTCAACCACATAAGGCTATGATTTGGGAAAATAGGAACATGTTGTGAAAAAAAATATCCTGAAATATAAGCTTGGTTCACCTTTTTGAAAAATATAAAAAAGCTTTCTCCCATTGTGCTGCCTGACATCTTAAGGAGTTTAAACAGCATTATTACCCTACTGTGAAGTACTTGCCAGGCTGGGAGAAACAGAGGCAGTATAGCCTCAAGCTGTCATGCATGACTGGGTTGTCTGACAGCTGTCTGGGGAAAATCCAACCTTCTTAGCTTTTCACCCTAACCTACAGCTCTCATCCCAGGAAAGTTGCAATCACGTAGATCAATCTGACACACCCAGTCAAGGTATCCTTGGCAAACATAATTTTCCCGGAATATACCATAGTTTTCCCAGCAAATGGAGCATCACATGAACCCACAGGCATAGTCAGAGCTCATAATCAGAGACAGGAGCAGTATTCCCAGAGTATTTCCATCCAGGAAACGTCTAGCTTACCCTAGAGGTATAGGCATTTGGACCAGTTATTCAACCTGGCCAGACCAGGGACCCGACCAGAACTCCCAGCCAGGGAGAACTCATGGTCACAGGGGGAGGGGATAAGTAGGAAAAAGAAAATGGTGGTGGTGGTAATGGGGACTGACTAGTAATGGTCATTTTGGTAATCACTGCAGTGGGAACAAATAGGGAGGTTGGAATAGTTTCCTCCAGTATTTGGAATGAAAAAAAAAATAAGCAAGTGGAATAGTTTGTCATGGATCAATATTATATGACTGGGATGAAAGAAGCACTAAAACGTAGAATGTCAGAACTAAGAGGGACCACACCTTAGAATAGAAACTCCAAAATATCAGAACAGAAGGGTTGGTTTTTAATGGGGTCCAAAAACACCCAAGGGGTTTGTGTATAGATTCCAGGGGGTATGTGAACTTGCATAAGAAAAAAAACTCTATTTTTACTAACCTCTAACAGAAAGTTAGCATTTACTTCAATTATTCATTGAGGCAATAAGCATCATTCTGAGAAGGCATCACCAGACTGCCAGACAAATCCATGACATGCAAAAAGGCAAAGAACCTCTGCCTTAGAGCAAAAACTTTCAGAGCTGGATTGGGCCATCGGAATCATAGCATGTAGATGGGTCAAGATGGAAGGAATTTTCTCAGAGGTCACCTAATTACAAGTTATAGAACTGAGGTTGGGAAAGTTGGAGTAGCTTTGAGGGGAGATCTTGTAAAAGAGCAGCCAACAGCAATAATTAATATTAATAATAATAATACTAGCTAGCTCTTTAAATATGTTATCTCAGTTGAGCCTCACATTAACCCTGTGAGGCAGGTGCTATCATTAGCCCTATTTTATAGGTGAGGAAAATACTTAGGTTAAGTGACTTGCCCAAGGTCACACATTTGAATTGAGGTCTTCCTGATACCAACCCCAGAACTCTCTCTACTGTGCCACCTATCTACCCAAACTAGAACCCAGGTTTTCTGATTTCCATCCCAGGGCTCTCTCCATGCTATCTTTGGGGTAAAAATAATAAGGAGGTAGGATGGTGTGACCCAATGCCTTCAAGGAGAAAAAAACTGGGATAATATAATAAACAAGGTGTGTGTGTGCGTGTGTGTGTGTGTGTGTGTGTGTGTGTGTGTGGTGGGGGGTGTCTTTGTGATCTCTTGCATATGTTTGAGTGGTTTGGGGTTATGAAAAGTCCTCATGTAACCTGATACTATATATTTACAAATCCTTACTTTTCAAAATGAACTCTTCAACTACCAAGTATCTATTAAGAGCCTAATGTATGCCCAGGCCTGGGCTCAACTACATTGTGGGAATGACATGAGAAAGTGAAGACTGAAGCCCTGTCCTCAAGAAGCCAAGGGAGACAGAAGAGGAGTAGATTCAAATCCTGACTTCAGGGGGCTCACAGACTAGGGGATATGGAGGTAGAAAAAAACATTTCCCCACAGTTGGAAACATCTTCTAGGGAGGCCAGAAGGAACAGATCTAGGCCTTGCCCTCAGGAAGCTCCCAGTATGGGAGAGACAAAAAAAGGCCCAGCTTTCATCCCTGAGGAACTGGAGAGAGTCTGGGAGACAGAACTCCTACCCAGAAGGGTCTGCCACTAAGTACTGGATTGCATTTGAAGACCCTAAGTGCCTCAGGTGTTCAGAAAATGAGGAGATTCTCATTTCCTCAAGTGCTTCAGAGAAGACCGTCTGAAGGAAAGAACACGTAAGCTGGGCCTAGAAGGATGGGTTGGATTTTTAGAGGGAGATAGAAAAATGGAAAAGGGATGGAAACCAATGTTTCTAATGTGGAGAAGAGTATGAGGTACTTATAAGGTGAGCAGGTGGTTGTGAGCCTAGAGCAGGGGTCCTTAATCTGTGATATGTGAACTTTTTTTTAAAAAATCAGATAAATGGGTTTCAAGGCAATTGGTTCCCTTTGTAATTCATGTATTTTATTTTATGCATTTAAAAGCATTATTCTGAGAAGAGGTCCATAGGCTACACCAGACTACCAGAAAGATCTAAGACACAAAACAGATTGAAAATCCTTGAGCTAGGAAAGAGAGGGGATGCTAGCCTTAACAGAGAGACAAGAGAGTCTAAGAAAATAGTGAGAACCCAAGATGCGGCCATGTGATGAAGGACGTGGACTATCAAGGTGAGGAAAATGTGTGTTATGGATCAGTGAGAAAGCTGTTGCATTTTTTTGAGACAATTGGGATTAAGTAACTTGCCCAAGGTCACACAGTTAGCCATGTCTGAGGCTGCATTTGAACTCAGGTCCTCCTGATTCTAGGGCTAGTGCTTTATCTATAATATGTTTTTGAGTAGGCAAATCACATAATTGAAGATTAATATGAAGGTATTACATGGGGATATTCCAGTATTTTCAGTGAAAAAAATTCCTACCAAGCAACCAACCCCAACAACTAAGGCAGCTCTGTTGTTGTTCTTTTCCCCCTTTTAAACCAAATAGTTGAATTATGGGGGGAAAGGGAGGGAACTGTTGAGAATAAATAAGTAGGACACATCTCGAAAGTGGATGATATAATAATAAAAGCTCTTTTTGTCATGAGAGCTGGCCCTGGCATGAGGTTGAAGTACCACCTCTGGCATATATTAGCTTTGTGACCACTAGCAAGACAGTTAACCTCTCAGTTCCCCAGCACTATAGACAAATTGGCAATTTTCCTCTGTGGAAAGAGTGAGTTTCAATGTCGGCAGTTACCCTAAACGCTTGTATTTCTATAGTACTTTAGAGTTTATAAAGTTGTTTTTCCCCAGTTTTGCTGTTGATGTTGAGTTGTTTCAATCATGTCTGACCGTTTGTGATCCCATCTGGGGTTTTCTTGGTAAAGATATTGGAGTAGTTTGTCATTTCCTTCTCCAACTCATTTTTACAGATGAGGAGCTGAGGTAAACAGGGTTAAGTGACTTGCCCAGGGTCACATAGCTAATCCATGTCTGAGGTCGGATTTGAACTCAGGAAGATGAGTCTTCCTGACTCCAGGCCTGGTGCTCTATCCCCTGCAACACCCAGGTGCCCCATGAAGTAGGTAAAACAAGTATTGTTACCCCCTCCCCCACATTTTATAGATGAGGAAGCTGAGGCACATAGTTGTCAAACTGAGTAAGGAGACTCAACACGTTGGTACCAACTTGACAATTACATTATAGCGTTATGACCCTGGGCAAATCTCTCGACCTGTTTGAGCCTGTATCCTCCTCTGTAAGATGGCTATAATAATAGTTATAGAGGCAGTTAGTAGGTGGCATAGTGGACAGAGCACTGGACCTGGAGTCAGGAACACTGAAGTCCAAATCTGGCATCAGATCCTTATTACCTGTGTGACCTTGGGCAAGTCACTTAGCCATGGTCTGCCATAGTTTCCTCAGCTGTAGAATGTGGATAATGATAACACCTGTGAGGGTCAAATCAGGCAATATTTTTATAAAGTGCGTATGTCAACATTAGTATTAGTAGTTAACTTTGTAAGCCGTAAAGTGCCATTAAAATATAGACTCCAGTAATTAACCTGGTAGCGTCCATTCAGCATTAAACAAACCTATTTTAAACACTCCTTGCTCAAGGCAGAGTAAAGCCATGCTTTCTATTCGTCAGGACTGACCGTGTCTTTCCGCTGCACCCTGAACTTTCTCCTCGGATGTTTTCACCTTCCAACATACTTTAGTCTGATCTCATACCCATTCCCAGCTCATGGTCATTTGACAAGCCTATCAATATTTTGTTCTTCTAATGGCTTCTCTGCAGCTGGTCCCTCTAGACCTCTCATTGCTTTTACAACCCAGCTCTAATGTACAGCAGTCCTTCCATCACAGACAACCCTTGACCACATCAGTCTGCCTCATGTTTATGCGTGTGTGTGTGTGTGTGTGTGTGTGTGTGTGTCTGTGTGTGTTTTCCTTCTTGCTTGTTACTAGAGAGCTGAGTTCCCCAGAAAGATGCCCTCCCCTTTCCCCGCTCCATCCCACTTTGGTGCTCTAAATAAAGTCTTGCTGGATTGTAATGACATTTACTGAAACTACAAAATGGGATTTTGGAGTGATTTCACCTTGAGCTCACTATGGTCCTTTGGCATAGCCTTGTCAGTATGTGCATTTATCGGTAACTTCATTGTTCATTTGGTCTGCGGGTTTGAAATATTTGGAGTAAGGGTTAAGACTGGCTGACTCCATAAGTACTGACAAACGATAATGTCAGAAAAGAAAGGCACCGATCAAAGAATACGCACACACGCGCGCACACACACACCCCTCCATTAGGCTACCCTATGGACTATGCACCTACCCAAAACAGTCCTGGGTAGTAGTAATAACAATAAAACAGCAATGATAATAAAATAGTATAGTATTTATATAATTAGTATACATATAGTACATATCACAGTATATATACTATATGGCATATATTATATAGTAATATATAGTATATATTCATAAATATAGTAATTATATAATAAAAGAGTATAGTATTTATATAATTAGTGTACATATAGCATATATTACAGTATATATACTATATGGCATATATTATATAGTAATATATAGGATATATTCATAAATATAGTAATTATATAATAAAAGAGTATAGTATTTATATAATTAGTGTACATATAGTACATATTACAGTATATATACTATATGGCATATATTATATAGTAATATATAGGATATATTCATAAATATAGTAATTATATAATAAAAGAGTATAGTATTCATATAATTAGTGTACATATAGTACATATTACAGTATATATACTATATGGCATATATTATATAGTAATATATAGGATATATTTGTATATATAGTAATTATAAAATAAAAGAATATAGTATATATAATTAGTATACATATAGTACACATTATAGTATGTATACTATATGGCATATATTATATAGTAATATATAGGATATATTTGTATATATAGTAATTATAAAATAAAAGAGTATAGTATATATAATTAGTATACATATAGTACACATTATAGTATGTATACTATATGGCATATATTATATAGTAATATATAACATATATTCATATATATAGTAATTGTATAAATTATATAATAAAATCATATACTATTTATATAGTCTTAAACCCTAAGGTTTAAAAAGCACTTTATAATTATTATCTCATTTTATCCTCGAAACAACCCTGACAGGTAGCCACAATTATTATTTCCATTTTACAGATGAGGGAATTGAGACAGAGATTGTAACTTGTCTGCTGTCACACAGCTAATAAATGACTGAGAAACTTGCGTCTTTCTGACTCCAGGTCCAGTGCTCTACTCAATAGAATGGAGGAAATCCAATATGAAGTTTGGCATTTAAGGCTTTTTACAGCTAGGCTCTTCTGCGCCTTTCCAATGTTCACGACCTTTGTTACCCTCCACACACTCTGATACCCAGCAATGGCCTACTAATTTTTCTTCAAACATGATGACATCTGCCACTTCAACCACTTTGCACAGGCAATGTCTGAGGCCTGTTATGTTCTCCCTCCAAACCTCTGTCTCTTGAATTCCCTGGCTTTTTTTCCCCAAGACTAAGCCCTTGTATTTTCTGCAGGGGGCCTTATAGATCTAATGAGTCACATTGAGTTTCCCTCTAACATTGTCTTCCTCCTACTGTGCCCCTATTGAATAGATACTCATTCAAATGTTGTTTCCCTCATTCATACATACGTTCCTTGAGGGAAGGGACTGTTTTTGTGTTTTTACCTTTCTTTATATCCTCAAAACTTAGCACAGGGCCTTGAACATAATAAGCACTCAAATGCTTGCTGATTAATTTATTGATTTATCAAAGGCCTTCTTGATGTTTTTATCTCCGAGCCCCCAGACAGAGACAGAATTCTGGCAAAATACTCATTGTTAGATCATTCTCTTTTTCTCTTCCAGGGATGATCTACAGTTGCCTCCTCCCAAAAAAAATTTCCAATAAGTATACCCAGACTAGTATACCAGTGATTACCATTGTTTATTTTTTTAAAAATGACCATTTAAAACAAATAAAGGTAAACATGCTTTCCCTCTGCCAAGAAAGGCTTTAGGATTTCATGAGTAAACCCAGGAGTAAAAAGAAGTTTTAGAATGACTACCTTGGAATTACCCCCTCCTGGTAGGGGCTTCTATTATCTGGGGGGAGGGGCAGACAGGTGGATTTAGCATCATAGCTTCTGTCCCCACACCCCTCAGGCCTAAATGGAAAAGCAGTCTTATTCTCAAAGATCTGGTCCCATTTCTTGTAGCATCCTCCTCTTAGCACATCTGTGAATTTCCTAGCTCCATGAGCTTTATCCCAATCCCTCTTCCTGTTCCAAGTGTCTTCTGTACACATCATTAGGAACTGGGTTCTTCTCCAAGTCTGAGCTGCTATCTAGACTTATTTGAACTGTCTTCACTAACCGGCTGCTGTCTCCATCACTGGTAGGTTCAGGTTGTGCTATTTCTCAGCTGGGATATTGCTATGCTCTTTCAAAAAGAACTGGGACCCCACCCCGGTAGGGCTTGGGTCTGAAGCTTTTCATTTCCCAGGCAGGAGGTCAGAAAGCAGTATAATACCAGCAATTTAATATTTTTCAGACTTAGTTTTTCCTTTCTACCACTTTTCCTGGTATCGAACTGGGTCTCCTTTAAGAGAAGCTAAGCTCCCTAACCTATGTTGAGTACAGTACAATTACCTAATCTTCATCAGCAGGGTGGTCTATAACCAGCCAACAGCCCTTTGGCCAAAAGGTGCCAAACAGTTTTGGGGTTCAGGCTTCCCAAGATTTTTTTAACTCTAAATCTAGTCTATTGGTCCATGCAAATGATGGTATTGGGAAAAGTTACAGAGGCAATTTTGCCCTGGGAATCAGTTCATTGACTTAGCTGCTCAGATGATTTCCTGGCTTTTTCAGATGCAAATGACCTCCTCAAAGCCTCCCATCTTCTACAAGGGGCAACTGAATCTGCTTATATCTTTTGTAAGGTGCAAAATGATTCAGTTAAATCAGAAAGTGACTCACTCTTTATAAGGCATAAATGCAGCTACAGTAGAATGTGCCCTTTCATTTACATAGAATCAAAGTCTGTCTCCCTACATCTTCTACCCACTACTCTCAGTTCCATCCTCCTGACTACCTCTGTTCTGGCCATCAAGGATCCCACAGACTCAAAGGCCTGCAGAACAGTTTATCTCCCTTTTGGATTACAAATGAGATGAAGCAGAATTAGAAGCAATACGTGGAAGATCCGAAGTGGCAAATTTAACCTTGATGTCAGAGGGAAAATGTCCTAACATTTAGAGCTCTTAAAAACATACTAAGACCCCTAAGGATTTTATAAGTTCCTTCTCACTACAGAGCTCTGAGCAAAGGCTGAATGACGGGCCATTTGTTGAATAGGTTATATAGGAAATTCTTATTCAGGAATGAGTCGAACTAGATGGAACTCTGAGAGTCTATGGCTGCAAGAATGCCCAAGGAGTGAGAGACGCTATCTCCACTATTCAGCTAAGGGGGAAAAAGGAAACATTTATCTTGTTGACTTAGGTTCTGTCTTCATGCACAAGTCTTGCTTAAATTAATGACGATGAATGAAATAAAAGGAGGAAAAATAGGTTAGTTAGCTATGGGATTTGTAGGACTTTTTTTCATTAAATTAGGCCAATTGTTAACACCTCCTATTTCCACACCCCCCCCCCAAAAAGAACTGAAAGCAAACAAACCAAAAATTAGGGCTGAATTTGGTCTTTTTTTTGCCAATCTGATTTGTATCTCAACTCAATCCCAGGCAATAGTCCATATCTTGAGAGAAAGCTGGTAGCAAAAGGGCCCAAAGCCGCATATTAACTTCCCTGCAAACCTTACTGGCTTCTCCCCTGGCAGAAAGTGAAGCAAGAGATTAGCTGATAGGTCCCTACAGAACCACAGGGTCATAAATAACAACGGAGTTATCAGATTAAGTCCAGGATTTTCTTCCCCCAGGAAGTGTCCGCCGCTACGGAGTCCATGGTTGCTATGGAAGATAATGAAGGCGAGGATGGCAGCTGGAGCTCTCCAGCTGATGGGAATTCAGAGGAAACTGGTGGGCAGGGCCTGGCACAGCTGGCCTAGAGATTTGCATACACCTGTAGAACAGTAAGTATGGCAAATTGGATTCTTCTTATCAAGGTCAACATCCTGTTGCTCACCAGGTAACCCAAGCCCTTAATTTCTGACCTCCAGATCTCACCTCCTACTGCTTGCCTCATGCCAACATCTGTTGGAGTTCCTGATTTCGACCCAATTTCTTCAACCACTGCCTTTGGCCCACCATCAACAACCCCAGATGCCAACTGTAGCTCCCACTTCTCTGGCCCTTTTTAATCTCAATAACATTTCCCTCAACCCTGGATCACTTCAAAATCATATAATCTTCTGCCTCCACCCTTATACAATGGCCTGAACCAAATAAGCCCACTCAGGTGAAACCCCTCTCCTGTTCTCACCCCCTGGAGGCTAGACAGCCTGTTGGTATCTGAGATGGGGGCTACAAAATAAAACAGAAAGCAAGACTTGGGAATCCCAAATGAACATCTTTATTCAGCTGCTGTCAATAGCGCAATCTTTTTAATCATTTACAGTGCAAGGGGCCTTGACTGGGCCACACTATGAGGGAGATAAGGACGGTCCCTATAGACCCTTGAGAAAGCTCATAATCTAATAGGTGATTAAGACCTAGAGGCTTTAAAAAAAATAAAACAAGAAATGCATGTTTCTTCATTACACAGCTCCTAATTACAAGTACTTATGATCTTTACATGTCTTGAAATTCTTTCTGGGGCCCCTGTGAGATCACATGTCTTCTGTGATTTCCTCCACCATTAAAAAAAATGGATTAGTCCTTCTTTATGCAACAGTGCCATTCTTAACCAAATGCACAAGCCACTCTGTACTGTACTTTGGACTGTTTAATACATGACAAATTGTTATTTTTTAAACTATTTAATGGAGCATGAAGAACATAATAGAGTTCAGGCCAGATAATTGTTCTCGGATCAATAAAGATAGCGAATGTTTAGTAAACCAATCTCCATGCTGGGCTCCCCAGGCTTCATTTATCCTGATCCTGGCCTTCTGTGCCTATCAATCCAGGCCATATTTAGCCAAAGCAAACACTGGGTAAGCTCTGGAGACATGGTGGCGGCAGGGCAACAGAGATGGAAATAGCCCATGGAAGGAAACCACATGAAAAGAAGCTTGAGTGGGCAAATTAGGGCCAGGTGGCTCCCTAATAAACAGCTGGCCATCTTCGGAACCCACTCGAAAAGACGTTTTCAAAGGTCTGCTTTGAGAAACTATCCCTGGCTCAAGACCAGCTACTGTTAATCTTATGCAAATTAGGAAACATGATCCAGCCTGGGAAGAGGCCCAGGAAGGGTCAGAAGGTTGGTTTCTTTTAAATAACAAGATCCATTTGAACATATTACCTTCCGGTTCATGGGGCTTGTGTGAGCAAGCACCATCACTGCCTGGAAGGACCACTTGTCCCAGTCACAAGAAAAGAGATTCATCCTTTAAGTAAGGTTTGGACAAGATGATCCCAAAGGTCCTTTCTAGCTCTTAAATTCTAATATTTTAGGAACTGAGCTCTATTTAATCCCAAACTCACTTAATGTTTTCCTCTTCCTTTTCTACTCTATAGTTGACATTTTGTTCACTGACCCCCATTTTTACTAGCACCAATAAGGACAAAAGGAAAAATCCCAGGACTATTGGGAAAGACCTTTGAGATCATTCTAGGAAAGCCTCATTTCTTAGATAAGGAAACTGAGACCCACATATTTTTCAGTGATTTGACCACAGTCTTGAAAAGATTTACAGAGCATGGAATGATTGAGTTACAGAGAAGGGAGCTTTTAGTCCAATAGATTTTTGATTTGTCATAGAAGTAATGCTTCTGGGATTAAGTAATGCTATTCCCATCTCCCTTGGATCTTTCCCTAGCCCCTTCATGAGGCCAGCTATCAAGTTGCCTCAGGAGACAGACCTTTGGAGTGTCCACTTCCAGCTGTACCTCTGAGTGCTCCAATCACTCCCCTTGTTCAGAGCCAGGGCCTCGATAGAACATGTCCATCCACGGATGTCTGAGGTCAGGGCTTCTGGCCACCATCAGTCTGCCACATTAACAAGCCTCTCCCCACTAGAGAAACTGGCACAACTCAATGATGTCACCTGTGTGGCTATGTGCAAGTCATTTCTCCTAAGTTTCCATTTCCTCACCTAGAAAATTGTTCTGAGCAAGGCACTTTTGTAAGCCTTATAGTACATAGAAATGTGAGTTATTATTTTTCATATTACTACCTCCAACCTGTAGACTAAGGTACAATTCCCACTGACAAGGAAAGAGGCATTTTTTCATAGCTTGTCTGTCACTTTATTCTCCCTGGGACCAAATTCTCAAGCTGGACTGGAAGCAACAGCTGAAGATTTTTTTTTGGTTCATGAGTGAATAAGAATGCATAGAAAATAAACATGAATGGATGGGAAAGTAATTTGCAAGGGAGAATGGACAGTTATGTGTCATTAATATGATGGGATCCCCTTTCCTTTCCCCAGCCATGCTTTTTTCAGGAAAAAAATTCACCTCCCCAGCTCAACTATCTTTTTCCAAAACCTCTCCTTACAGGGTGCCAACACATTTACCCAGCATTTATACTCATCTGCTGGCACTGTCAGGCTCAGATTGAAAATAATTCCTCCAATTTTCTTCTGTGTTTCAAAGGTAGCATAGCATCTCTCTCCCTGACCAATGTAGCCCTCAGTAATAGGTGATGAATGTCACAACTTGGACAGAGTAGCTCAGAGCCAATTAAAACCTAGCTGACCTGCTGGGTATAGAAGGAGGGCTTTTAAAGCTAGTTTTGTTTCCCAAAACTGCTCCTGGGGACATTTTCATTGAAATTGCACTTTCATCCAAAATTCATGGTGCTAAGAGTGAGCTTGTAAGGCAGGTCAGATTTCTTATATAACTTGGGAATAATAACAATAATATAATATAATATCTCCACCCTTACAATTAGAACTGGAAGGTTTACAAAGCATATTCCTCCCAACTTATCTGAGAGGATGGGAGTAAAAATAGTATGTCCATTTTATTGATGGATAAGCTGAGGTTCGAAAGATTAAATGACTTGCCCAGGGTAAAAAAAAAAAGTTAAAAGTAGGATTTTCTCTTCCCTCTCCCTCTTTACCATCTACATTTGAGGCATAACTAGGGTTGAGCAAGTGGAGCTTTCTACCACGATGCTGGAATTTAGAAGGTGTTGACAACACTCAGTAATACAGAAACAACCAAGCATAGCCCCTAAAAGGGAAACTACAGCTTATGTAGCATTAAAAATGTTGGTTCATGCCTCTATTCCATGTCCAAAGAAGTTGTCAATTCCATTAGATTCTATTTCTGTCATCTTGCTGACATCCCACCTGTCCTTTTCATTCCCACAGTCACTTTCTCATTAGCTCTTTCCTGGCTTTTGGGATAAGCCCCTACCTTCGGTCCCCACCTTTTCTAATCCATCATTTTTGTAAAGCCAGAGTAATCTTTTTTTTTGTTTGTTTTTTATTTTGTTTCTTTTTTGGCAGGGCAATTGGGGTTAATTGACTTGCCCAAGGTCACACAGTTAGTACATGTGTCAAGTGTCTGAGGCCGGATTTGAACTCAGGTCCTCCTGACTCCAGGGCCAGTGTTCTATTCACTGCGCCACCTAGCTGCACCCTAGTGTTTCTTCTTTCACAGAGCACTGAGTTATCCTAACAACTGCAGACAAGTATCAAACAATCTTGTTACCACATTTATACAGTACTCCCAGGTTTGTAATGTGCTTTACAAATATAATTGCATTTTATCCTCACAACAACCCTGGGACATAGATATTATTATCGTCCCCACCTTATCGATGAGGAAACTGAATCAAGCAGAGGTTAAAGTGACTCGCCCAGGGTCACGTAGTTAATAGGTGTTTGAGACTAGATTTGCACTTAGGTTTTCCTGATTCCAGGTCCAGCACTCTATCCTCTGTGCCTCCTAGCTGTCCAATTCACATCTGATCATCTGTTCTGATTCATCTTCTCTTCTACAGCATTGAGTCACTCCTCAATGCCACCCAATTCAACCAATGTGTATTGATTTCATTCTGTTTATAGAGGATTATACTGGGTTTTAGAGAGTGATACAAAGTTTACCTAAAATATGATCCCTGCCTTCTAGTAGAGAAAACTTGCATTCTAGTAGAGGAAAAATGTGCAGGATAAAATCAGATTCCTGACTTTGGTATTCAAGGCCTTTTGAAATCTGGTTCCATTCTACCTTTTCAGGCTTATTTCATTTTACCTTCCTGAATTCTATATTCTAGCCAAATTGGACTATTAGTTGCTCTCTTGTCTCATCCAACTATTTCCTGCCTTCCTAGGCATTTCCTAACATTTGCCCCATCTTTGTCTTCTGGCATCCAGCTCCTGCAGTTCAGATGTCACATTTTTCCTTAAACTTAATCTGGATATAGGACCACAGATTTAGAATCGAAAAGGACTTGAGAGGTCAAATAATCCAACACTCTCATTTTAAAGATGAGAAAACTGAGACCCACATAACTTAAAAATGACTTGCCCGACTCACACAGCTAGTAAATGTCAGAACTAGGATATGAAGTCAGGTGTTGAAAGTCTTACACTTGGGTGTAATCAGCTTCACAATGACAATATAAGGTAGATGTTTCTAGAAGTTAATCTGAAAAAAGGATCTGGGGGGTTAGTGGAATGTAAGCTTAATATGATGACAGCCAAAAACACTAGCGCAATCTTCAACTGCATTAAGGCAGCTATAGCATCCAGAACATATGCTGTAGAAATAAAGATTGGCCTCACCTCCTCGGAGAGCACAGAAAGCGAAAAATCAAGATTGAGTGCAAGGGAGACTGCTTAGTGAGCTCCATTTAAGAGAAGTCACACAGCTTTTCTGCAGATGATACAATTTAAAGTACAGAAATAATTGCTTTCCTCTCTTCAAAGTTTAAAATGTCTCCCCCAGGAATGTATTACTAAGCGCAAGATCTTTGCTAAGAAGGTTTAGACGCAGAAGGAGAGCTTCTGGAGTCAGAGTGCCTGGCTAATGACTTTATTTGGTATGAAAAATGAAGAAACCGTAGAAAAGGTCATGAGCACCTAGGAATACCTAAGAACGCTTTCCAAATCATATTCTCCATGATCCTTCATATAACCTGAAAACTGTAAAAAGATATAACTGCTTTATGAGGTCACCAGGAGCTCCTCCTTTCGTGGAGTCAGGGATCTCACCAAATATGGGATGAGACAGAAAGTGAGCATCATAACTAGGATATTTCCCCCTCTACCACATAAGAACAGCCCGTAAGGAGCTGGCTAAAAAAAATGTCATCCATTCCTCCAGATGCCAGCAAAATTGGCCATTTGGATTTCCCTGAGTGCCTCCTTGCCCATCAGAACACTGCCAAAGAGACCTAAAGACACACTCTAGCAATGGACTTCCCTGGAACTCAGAATAGTCACTCCATCAGTAAGCATCTGCTATGGGTTAATCACTTTTTCTAGGTGCTGGGGATACAAAGACAAAAATGAAATTACCTCTGCCCTCAAGAAGCTTCCAGTCTAGCAAATGTTGTAGTTGCCTCCATGGTGGCCTGCCTGAATATAACTCTTGTTCTGTGAACAATCAACCAAAAGTCAACCTAATCTACTGAGAGTTACTCATGGGCATCCTTCCATGTCCTGAAATAATTCAGGCAAAGCTGCTGCTTCATGCTATACTGGTGACAGTCGGTCATAAAACATTTACTAAATGCCTACTATGTACTACACTGTGCTAAGCACTAGGGATGCAAAGAAAGGCAGAAGACAGTCCCTGCCCTCCAGGAGCTGCCAATCTAACAGGAGTGGAGTGTATATCACCTAGTTGCCATGTCTCCACAGGACTTCTTGAAGTACACTACTTACAAAGAAAAGCAGAAATAACAAATCTGCTCACAGTTTCGGTAAGAGTGATTATAACCCCTTGATTGTAACTTGATAACCTGATAAACAAAAGTGTGCTTGAAGGCCAGCTACCTACAGTACATAACAGCACTATACTTGGAGTTCAGGAGATCTGAATCTAAATCCCGACTCAGACACTTCCTAGCTATAAGTCACTTGTCTTCTCTCTGTCCCAGCTTCCTCATCTCTAAAACGATGATAATAATATCTGTGACATGGGCTGTTGTGAGGGTGAAACAAGATAATCCATGTAATGCACTTTGTGAACCTTAAAACATTATGGAAGTACCTGGTTGCTACTATTATGATGGACACAAATGGATTGGCACCCTGATTTCATACCTGGATGCCAAGCCTCAGTTCATATGGCCTAAACCCCGTTGATGCAGTCAGCAGCTATTGCTTGAACTAATGATTATCTTTGGGGATAAAAGAGTAAGCAGAAACACTAATGATTAATTTGCTCACTGCTCTTTCATCACAGAGGTAATAGCCCGCATTCACTCTTTATCCAAGGAGACTGTAGAGCAGTGTTTCTCTTTCTCTAAGAGATGAATACCCAAGTCTGACGTACAGTTGGTGTATATAAATAGCTTCTAATGGCAAATCATTATTTAAAAATATTGAGGCCTAGCATGGCCCTGGGAATAATCTACTAGAGAGGCAAAGTCCATTCCTATAGATAGAAAAGAAGGAAGGGACTGAAGAGAAGACTAAAAAAACTATTTTTAATAAGCCAGGTAAAATCTGGGAGTCAAAGTCAAAAGATCTGGACTTGAGTCTTGGCTCCTACTTTTACTAGTTGATGTAACCTTGGTCAAATTAATTTACCTTAGTTTCCTCACCCATAAAATGGAGGTGGTACTTCCAGTATGGTTCTCGTAAGACTGTTGCAATTGTCTACCTGGACCCAGAAGGCAGAAAAAGGAGTGATGGATAGATGTTAGAAACAACCCAGTGATCTCTACTCTATGGCTCAGTGACATTGAACTCCTTGTTATTCCTTACACAATGCACTCTACTTCCTGTCTCTTGCCTTTTTACTAGCTGCGTCACCCACCTCCTCACCTCCCCGCCATGTCTTGAATGTTCTCTATTTTTCTCTGCCTCCTGACTTCCATGGTGTCCTTATAGTCTTACCTTCTACAAGAAACCTCTCTGTCATTTGTAAGGCAAGTATTAGCCTTCCCTGTGAGATTATCTCCAATTAATCCTCTATATCTTATTTTTGCACGTTTCATCCATTTTTCCTTGTTTCCCATAACATAGATAGTTGTTTGCATCTTCCCACCTCCATTAGATTGTAATCCTTGAAGGCAAGGACTATTTTTGCCTTTTTTCTATCTCTAGTATCTAGCATAGTGCCTCTTACTAATATCTAACATTTATATAGCACTTACTATGTTCCAAGTGCTGTATTAAGTGCTTTACAACGATCTCATCCCATCCTCATAAAAACTCTGGAAGTTAAACACTATTATTATCCCCACTTTACAGGTGAGAAAACCAAGGCAGACAGTAGTTAAGTGACTTGCCCAGGGTCACACAGCTAGTTAGTGTCTGAGGTTGGATTTGAACTCAGGTCTTTCTGATTCCAGGCCCAGTGCTCTATCCATGGTGCTACCAGCTGCTTTGCATAGTAAGTGCTTAATAAATGCTTGTTGAGTTGTGGTATATGAATGGAATGGAATACTATTGTGCTATAAGAAATGATGAACAGACAGACTTCAGAAAAACCTGGAAAGACTTACATAAACTGATGCTGACTGAAGTGAGCAGAACCAGGAGAACACTGTATACAGTAACAGAAACATTTTTCTATGACTAACTTTGATAGACTTAGATCTTCGCAGCAGTACAATGATCCAAGACAATTCCAAAAGATTCATGATGGAAAATGCTAACCACATCCAGAGTCAGAACCATAAACTATGAATGCAGATCAAAGAGTACTATTTTCGTGTTTTGTTGTTTTTTTTTGTTTTTTTCTTTCTTGTGGTTCTTTTTTGTTCTGATTCTTCTTTCACAACATGACTAATGTGGAAATGTGTTTAACGTGAGTGTATATGCATAACCTATATCAGAGTGCTTGTTGTCTTGGGGAGTGGGGAGGGAAGGGAGAGAAGGAAAAAAATTTGGAACTCAAAATCTTACAAAAACGAATGTTGAAAACTATCTTGACATATATTTGGAAAAAATAAACTACTATTAAGGGGAAAAAAAAGAAAAATTAAAAACAAATAAATGCTTGTTGACTGACTGTTGAATTTAGGATAAGAAAAAAAATCCTAATAATTAGAGCTACTTAAACATGGAAAACTTTGCCCCCTCACTGGAGGATTTCAAGCAAGGGCTGGTTGAGTACTTCTGTGGTAGATCGTAGAGAAAGGATTCTTTTGGAGGTAATGGGCTAGATAAGACATCCTCTGAGGTCCCTTTCATCTCTGAGGTTTGGAATTTTAAGTAACCTGATATTAGCATACAAACGTAGTCATGATTATCAGTCATCACAGGGCAATCATTATGCGCATCTTAATGACGGTTTTTGTAAAATATTAAAAATTATTGACATGCCAAAGTGGAAAGGGTAGGTACACATCAAGGAGCTATGATTATGTTAGGAAGTCATTAATTAAGGCAAATTATTTTTATGAATAAAGATATGCTGTGAATTGTGCTTTTTGACTCAGCTTCTCGAGTCACAACTTCTTTTTAAGCTAAGTACTGAGGACGGACGGTCATATTAATAAAACCTATTTATTCCAAGTTGTATAGCAGAAGAACAAGGTTGAATTAAAGGCTAGTCAAGTCATAGAATGACAGAGCTAGAAGGGACCCTAGACCTTTGAACCCAAGGCCTCAGAGCTAAAAGAAGAGGCCCTACCTACAACATAGAACGGTAGAATTTAGAATACAGAGGGTCAAGGCTGGCATAACCCAGCTCCTTCGTTTTACAGACAGAAAAAGAGAGGAGGATGAAAAAAAGAGGAGTGATCTGCCTAAGGTCACACAGTGAGTGAGTCATGGCCAGAGCTGAGCCTCTCAACCGTGAGTCCAACATTCTCTGCATTATCTTCCCCACATATGGTTTTATAACCCAAATCCGTCGGAATGATTATTTAACACAGTAACAATGAAATGCTTCCCGACACTTATCTGCAAAGACACTGCTATAATTAATTTTGTCTTTGCAGTGACTGAAAGGTTGGACAATAATTACATGGGGAGAAGGTGAGTCATCTATATTTGGAAGAAAGTTTAAAAGCCCTGCCTGCCTATGAACTACAGTATGTCATTACTGTCCTGTCAAACAGCCTGGCTTTTGATTATTATTTACATTGTGACGCCTGAGATCGTTCCTCTCATACATGGGCCCCCAGAAAAACTACGCCAGGTTTGAGGCACTCTGGGGGTGAGCACCCAAGCAAAACTATAGTTTCTAAAAACCCTACCAATAAATCTAACAGTCAGCCAGAGGACACATTAGTGGAAAATAAAAGACATCTGATGAGCTAGTATGGCCAATAAAGGGACAAGAAAAAACCCTTCCATTCACACAAGGGGTACATGCATCACTATCCCTGCCTTACTAATGAGGAAATTGAGTCTTAAAAAGAGGAAGTGACTTAACAGAGGCCAGTAAATAAAAGAGCTGGGCCTTAAAACCCAGGTCAAGTCCTTCACTCTCTCCATTACAACATGCTCCCTCTTATTTAATTTTTTCCTAAATGTCACCCCTCCCCTAGGGACATGGTCCTATGGACTTGATGGAACGGAAATGCTAGCCCACAAGTATCATCTGAGAATTTCCCAAGTTTCCAGGAAAGTCACTGTGGCAAGACACAGAGAAGTCATAGAGGAACATAGATGAGGACTATGAGCTGTGCTGAGTCTCCCATACTTTTCTTGCCAAGTTGGCAGAGAACTGGGGGCAGGGCTGGGTACTACCTCTTGGGAAAGTGGGGAAACAAAGTGAAGCTGAGACCTCATGGCATAGTAGATCATGCAGGAATGCCAGAAGAAAAATGATTCAGTTAGCCACCAAGAGTGGCTGGAGCCACCTGGAGATGGCCAGGAACCAGCAGGTGTGGTCATTGGTGAGACTGCTGGAATCCAGCAGATGGCACCTGCTGTCTCCTCCTCCACTCCCAGTCTGTTTTACCTAAGTGTTACCTGGAGAAAAATCCTCCTTCCACTTTACCTATCTGACCACTTCACTTCCTGGTATGCCTCTAACTCCTCAAGAGGAAAACTTAAGTCAACACTAAAACCTCCAGCAGAGGCAGCTGTAAAAATGGAAGAATTTTTGGGGAGTGGGGGGAGGGTAGAGGCAACCAAGGTTATGTGATGCCCCCCCCAGGGTCACATTGAATTCATGTCCTCCTGACTCCAGGGCCAATCCACTGTGCCATCTAGTTGTCCCAGAAGACTTTTAATGATTATTTTCATTTCTATGTTTCCTGAAGTTGATATTAAAGAATATATCCATTAACTATGATTCATGACCAAACCTGTAAACTAGAGATTGAGAGTGGGGAAGTTAAGTCAAATTTCCTCCACTTCAGGTGAGGCAGGTATTAGTAGATCTAAGTGATGTCTGAGATATACACGACTAAACTGCTCTGAAAAGAAAAAGACAGACAGACAGACAAACAGTAAGGAAATGACCCAGTAGCAATGAGCAACTGAAGTTGGTGTTTTGGTTTGGTTAGGCACACATCCTACACACAGCACCCAGCCAAACTTCCCACCTGACTACACTGTGTTTCAGTCTTTTTCCTCCAAACTGTCAGCTCCCAGAGGACAAAGGAA
This sequence comes from Trichosurus vulpecula, assembly GCF_011100635.1. Taxonomy (NCBI): domain Eukaryota; kingdom Metazoa; phylum Chordata; class Mammalia; order Diprotodontia; family Phalangeridae; genus Trichosurus; species Trichosurus vulpecula. The sequence continues at coordinate 74,129,214 of NC_050581.1, forward strand.
ACATGCCTCCTTAGCTGCCTCCTCAATAGTCCCTAACCCTGAGCCTAGAACATAGCAGTTACTCAAGTTACATAATAGTTACTCAAATGGAAATTAATTGCAATGGCTATGATTCTAAATTTTGATGACATAGATGAGAGATATATTACATTGTACTCTTTGATTATCACAACAAGTTATCTGACAGCAGTCTTGAAACATTGATTTCATCATGTTGCCCACCCACAGGTAAAAAAACAGAGTCATCCATTGACTGAAAGCTAAAGTCCAAATTCCTTGGCTTGACATTCAAAGCCTTCCATAATCTGGCTCCAGTCTACTTATCTCACCTAACCTCCCACTATTCCCAATATTACCCTTACTACAGAATATTCAGTAGGAGTTCAGGCTTGGAAAGACACACTACCAAACTGGGAAGCCTTAGTGATAGGCTGTGTACCTATATCATCCAAGGACCAGCTTAGCTAAGCGCAGACAGGTTCATCCCCAGAAGGCAATGAATTTATTCATCAGGTGATGAATTTATCTTTTTTGACTCCAAAAGCATATGAAGACAACTACTATGCTATTGGGGGATTGTAGTCGAGTTACACAGGTGGAGAAAATGCCTCCACCCATGCAACTGTGTGCCATCTGTGCCATGGTAGTGAAATCTCAGACCATTGAAATATCAGTGATCCATCCCTGGACACAGGATACCTAAGAATCTATACCTTAAGACTGAGACCCACTGACTAATTTACCACTTGTTAGTTTCTACTACAGTATAAGTGAAGTATTGCCCCTGTCCCTCAAGAGCGAGGAAAAGGCATATTGACAGCCATGACAGTTGATAATAATAGCTAGCATTTATATGGTGCTTTAACTTTTGGAAAGTGCTTTACAAATATGATTTCATTTATCCTCACAACAGCTCTGGGAGTTTGGGGCTATTATTATGCCCGTTTTACAGATGAGAAAACCGAGGCAGACGGAGGGTAAGAGACTTGCTAGGAAGTGCCTGAGGCTAGATTTGAGTTCAGGTCTTCTTAACTCCAGTTCCAACCACACCACCTATATGAAACCATATGAAAAAAATGATCCAAATTATAACAATAACAACAATAAAATATGTATATATTGTTTCAAAGTTTGTAAAGCATTTTACATGGATTATTTAATCTGATCCTCACAACAGCTCTGTAAGGTAGGTGTTATTATTATATCCATTTCATAGATGAGTAAGTTATTTAAAAAAAAACCCTGAGGTTTTACCTTATACTCACCAAATAGACAAAGATGACAAAAAACAAAAGAGTAAATTTTGAGGGGCTACATAAGGTATGTGTATATGTAATTCTACTAATGTATTGTAAGAAGGGCTGCGAATGGGTTCAACCATTGGGAAGTGGGGTGGAATCATGCTTTAAAAATAACAAAAATGTCCATATCTTCTGACTCAGTGTTACTCCTACTACGCATATACCATAAGGAGGTCAAAGACAGAGAAGAAAGTTTCATATGTGCAAAAAATATTTATACCAACACTGTAGTAGCAGTGTATTGGAAGGGTAATGGATTTCTGTTGCCATGGGAATACCTGAACAAATTGTATCTGAATGTGTGAATTGTACATGAATATATACAATGAACTGGATATGAATATATGAATCTAATAGAATATTATTGTGCCAATAAAAATAACAAATGTGAATTCAAATTAACTTAGAAAGACTTGTATGAACTGATGCAAAGTGAAGTATGCAGAACCAGAACAATTGACATGATGACCACAATAATGAGAGGAAAAACAACACTAAAAGGCACCTGCACTCTGATCAATGCTGTGACCAACTGTATCTACAGAGGGCTGATGATGAAGTCTCTCTCTCTCACCTTTTGGCAGTGGGTTGTAGGAACGAGGTGTATGTTATCAGATATGGCTGATGTGTTGCTGTCTTAATTATACTTATTTATTACACGGGAGGGATCCACTTGTTGAAGGAGAGGGTCATTGAGAAGTGATAGTGACATATATACATATATACATGTGTTTGTGTGTGTAAAAGAACATCAATAAGGGATGAAGAACCAAGATGGTGCATGGAAGTACTTTACTGGAAGAAGATAAAGAAGATATGTGCACAGATAATTGTGAGACAAGGCATGGAAGATCACTACTAAAATACAAATGTTCCCTGGAGAAGGAAACCACATTAAGATAATATTAGCTGTTAACACCACTGCACGAATTTGTTTATGGGGTTATCCTGAACATAGAATAGGGATATGGGGAATATGCCTTAGAAAGGGAAAACCAAGAGGAAATATAAGGGCTCTTGGCAAAAGGGAGAAGCAAAAATGGGTCATGGGTTTCTGCTAAGGTCTAGTCTGCCTTGTCCAAGACTCATGGGACAGGGAGAGGGAGCATTACCAAGATGTGTCTGTATTGAGGCTCCTAACATACCTTCCTCCACCCCAGGTGGACAGCATTCATTCCCATAGGAGCCTACTAAAGGGGTGGTGCACCTTTCTGGCTGGGACTTAATGTAAACTACAAATGGAACCACACCATTTTCTTCCCATTCACGTTCTTTGTGAGTTCAGTTCTAAAGAACTGCCCATTTGGCAGCAAATACTGGGAAACAAATCACCATGTAAATTTTTCACTTGAGAAATCAAAAGCTTGCATTTTATGTTCAATAAAAGGGAAATCCCCTGAATACATTTGACTTATATGTGTAAAGTTGTGCATTTTGCACCACCTAATTGCCAGTTAAGTGTCATCATAAATCTGGCATTTTATGGGCTAAGATTAGGCACATTTTGGAGAAGAGCTTTTTAAATTTTATTCTCTGACAAGAGAAAAAGTGAGAACATGCTCCCTAACTTAGAATTCAAGGCCACTTTGCTTGGGAGTCCAACACACAGGTCCTTTCTCAGAAGTTAAGTGTACATTTCACTTTCAATATGGTTTCTGGGGTCTATGAAAAGCTATTATTTTCTTCATTCAACTGAAAGCTGAACTCCCTTATTTTCCCTTTGCAAAGCACAGTGGGAGATCTGCAGAGACTTCATAGCCTATACTCTCAACGTATTGATCTGTTTTGGGGTCACTTCTGACTCTTGGGTGATCAGCAAAGTAGTTCCCCTCTGTCTTTAGGGGTAAAACTTCATTTTCACCTTTGACCTTGAATCATCTTTAAGAACTCTGTTACCACACTGCTTTGAGTAATCCCTCCGCCAACAAAGAAGGCAATCACTCTATAACTCTCTACAAATCCTCTGTGGATGATCCAGAAGAAGCTGTCCTCTGGTTCCTTAAGTATTTCATGGGTGCTAAGGAGACACCTGATCTGTGAATCTGTTGTTCTGGCTATGTGGCTGCCACACATTCTTTTCTCTAACACATGCATGTCCTTGATAAGTCTCTTGCTCAGCACAAGCCATTGTCAGCTATATGCCACAGCACACTCACACCTACCTCTCATCTTTCCATTGCCTTTTGTCTCACCTGCTAGTTTTTTTCCCCCAAAATCCTGTTGTTCCATGATTCACAGTCATGGAGCATCACTGAGAGGATAGGAGTGTCAAAAAAAAAAAAGATGGGCTTTTAAAACAGTTGGTGATCCTCCTTGTATACACAATCCAATTTCCCAAATAGGATACAGTCCAATTTCCACCTTCCATGAAACTCTGGGCCCAATTCATTGTCCTTCTAAAGTGCCTGCCCAAGATATATGTCCTGATGGACTAATTCAAGGATTTCCCATCCAACTGCATGGGAGTAATCCTGGCAAAATGCTTTGTTTTCCCACAGTGATAGGTAATGGACCTGTGATTTCATTCTTATAGGAAACTCGCTCTACTAATCTAGGTCAGCATCTTCTCTGCAAATCAAATAATTGGAAAGTACCTAAAGCCATGGTATCAAACTCAAATAGAAATGGGGTCCACTAATCCATATATAAGGATCCCTGTAGACCACATAATGACTTAGTTTTGAAATATAATTTTATTAGTTTTATTATATTTTTATTTATTTTATAATATATTTATTTTATAAAATTTAATCTGACTCAAAACTGATAGTGTTGCAGGCAGCACCCCAGTTTGATGTAGTTGACCTAGAGTTCTGAGAATTCTTGTGGCCAGGTGATTTTCACAGAGGTCACAAAGTCAGTGCAGGTCAGAGGCAAGAACTCTGCCTGGTCTTCCTGGCTTTGAGACTAGCTCTCTATCTACTATTCTATACTACCTCATTGTGAGTACAAATAACTAAATAAATCTCTTTCAGATGCTCCTGGATTTCACTGATGGGCAGCTGGGGGATCAGTTAAGTTGGCCCAATGTGATTCACAAACAGGGGCATCTGGAGAAGCTGTCAATTCCTCCTGCTTTGGGATTCTACACAGGATCGCTTCCATGACCCTGCTTGCCACCTATTTAATGGTGACCTAGGGAGTGTGGCAGCACCATCAAGTGAAAATTAACAACTTTGAAGACCAAGTCACATCAACTACCTGAGTGGGTTCTTGAAGTGGCAATGCTGTTAAAGTATAAGAGATACCAGTCTGTATTCCACCAGACTGGTCATGTTGTAGGGGTTCTTACAGACTCATTTAATGAAGACATTTTTGTCAGAGTTATTAGACTGGTAGATCAGGAAAGTTCCCTAGATATAATGTACCAAGATTTAGCAAAATATTTGCTAAATATTTGTGAATGAGATGGAGAGATGAGGGCTAGATGATAATGTAGTCTGATGGAGTTGGAACCGGTTGACTGCCTGGATCCAAAGAGCAGCCAGTAATAGTTGAATGCCAACATGGAAGATCCCTAGCAGTCACCTGATGATCTGACCTTGGTCTCAGGTGTTTTTTAACATTTTTATCAATGACTTGGATAAAGACGTAGGTAGCAATGATTATCAAATTTTTTCGGATGATACAAAGAAGGAAAGATAATTATACTGGATGACATGATCAGGACAGGCTAGAATGTTGAATCAAATCTAATAAAATGAAATTTAATGAGAATAAATATAAAGTCTTACACTTCTACAAGTACAAGACAGCAGAGACATTATTAGATAGTATCTTTTCTGAAACAGATCTCAGGGCTCTAGTGGACCATAAGCTCAATAGGAGACATCAGTATGATGTGACAACCAATAAAGCTAATGTGATTTGGGGTCATATTAATGGAGGCCTAATGTCCTCCCAAAAGTGAAGTAACAGAGAAGTAAACTACTACTCTTTGACCTGATCAGATAACATATGGAAAACCATGTTCCATTCTGAAAGCCAGATTTTAGGGAATCATTGATAAACTGGAGAGCATCAGGAAGAGGGCAGCCAGGATGGTGAAAGGTCTTAGGAATATGCCATAGGAAGATCAACTGAAGGAATATTTAGCCTGGAGAAAAGGAGACTCTGTAGGGGAACATGATAGCTGATTTTAAACATTCTAAGAACTTTCATATGGGAAAAGAGTTTCTGAAACCTGGAAAGACTTACATGAACTGATGCTGAGTAAAGTGAGCAGAACCAAGAGAACATTGTACACAGTATTGTGTGAAGATCAACTATGATTGACTTAGCTATTCTCAGCAATACAATGATCCAAGACAATTTGAAAAGATCCATGATAGAAAATGCTATCCACATCCAGAGAAAGAATTGATGGAGTCCAAATGCAGATTGAATTATACTATGTTCACTTTCTTTTTTCCGTAGTTTTCTTTTTACTTTTGTTCTGTTTCTTCTTTCACAACATGACTAATATAGAAAAGTTTTACGTGATTGCACATACATAACATACAAATTGCTTGCTGTCTTAGGAGGGAAGAGGGGAAAGAGATAGGGAGAAAAATGTGGAGCTCAAAATCTTAGAAAAAAAGAATCTTTAAAAGGAGTTTCTGCCTGACACAAGAGGTAACAGCAAATGGCAATAGGTGGAAGTTTCTGTTTTATTTTGGCTGGATGTAAAGAAAAACCTTTCATGTGGAGGGATGGTCTGAGCCTGTTCAGGTATAGAAAGGACTAGATGGCATCTTAGGTACCCCTTACCTAGAAGATTCTGGAATTTTTTGTAAAACTGGTACCTCTCACATATTGCTATGGAGACTGGCCATTCAACATTCCCCATAAATTGCACCTTCATAGACTTTCCTTCAATCACTAAGTCAAAAATCGAGCTGAATTCCTCCTGTTTCTTTAACCTTCATTTATCAGGTCTCCTCCCCAGCCTATTTTTAGTGATGCTATCCCAAGAATGAGCACTCTCTAAGCAGAAGGAAAAGAAGTCGGGGCTAAGAATCAGGAGACCTAAGCGCTTGGGTCTACCACTAGTAGTACCAAAAGGAAGAAGATGTTTGATACCACAGCTATACTCCCCAGAATCAAGAACATGTTCCCTTAGGTCTATTAACTCCCTGTTAGAGTCTCTCATCAAAGTAGCCCAACACTTTAAAAAATCTATTTTAATATTCATCCTTTACTGAACCTTACTGAGAGGCTGCCTGGTTTGTTACAAAGACCATGGGGTTCTAGTCCCACCTCTATGATTGTATCACCTTTTATGAGTCATCATTATCCTCCTCTGGGCTTCAGTTTGTCCATCTGTAGGATAGGGATGGCAATTCTTATGTTGTTTGAAACCAAGCTTCCCAATAGATGTGCTGGCACTCTGGAACTTAGGAAACACAGGGCAAACGTGACAAATGGCTGCTTTTTGTTTTATTGATGCTTTTGGTTTTCATATCATATTCAACTCTGAATATATCCCCTAAATCCAGAGTGCCTTTACATGTTCCAAAGATTGTTTTTTAAGTTTAGCAAAAACCAACGGACACATCAAACATATTTGACAAAATATGGAACACTCCATACCCACAGTCTCCCACCTCTTTGTGAAGGGAAAGAGGTGCATTTTCTCAAAGCTTCTCCAGGGCCAGACTTAGTTACTAAAATAATGCAAAGCACAGTTGCATTTTTTTGTTCTTTCTATTTACATTGCTGTAATCATAATTGTTTTCCTGGTTCTCTTTTCCTCACCTTATATCAGTTGATATATGTCTTCCCTTGTGATTTTGAATTCCTCATGTTAATGATTTCTTACAGCACAATAATACTCCATCACATTAATGGGCCATGATTTCTTTAGCCATTCTTCAATCAATAGGGAGGCCTTGTTTCAATTTCTTTTGTGCTGCTATGACTCTTTTGGCATAGATGGGACCTTGTTATCGTCTTGACCTCCATGATACATATGCCCAGCAGTAGCATCTCTGAGTCAAAAGGTGTGTATATTTTAGTCATCTTTTTTTTGCACAATTTTAAATTGTTTTCTGCAAAGGTTGGTCAAATTCCCAGCTCTACCAATAGTGTATTCATCCAACTGTCTTCATGTAATCCCACCAACATTAACTACTTCCATCTTTGTCATCTTTGCTAATTTGTTAAATGTTAGGTGAAACATCAGAATTATTTTGATTTGCATTTCTTTTAATATTAGTGATTCGGCAGAATCTTACCTACAAGTATTAATAGAGGAATAGTTATTAGTGATGTGTTGCATGAGTTTATTACCAGCTGAGTCATCTAACGCAACCCCTTCATTTTATAAATGAAGAAACTGAAGACCAACACATGGAAGTGACTTACCCAAGGTGACACAGGTAATACATAATTAAGCAGAAATTTATTTTTTCTGATCCCTAACTTTCTTCAGGCTAAGTTACATTCTTAACCTTATGGGTGAGTTTTTTCCCTTTAACTTCCTAAAACCTCAGAGTGGGTTCAGAACCTCAATCATGGGAAATGAGATTATGAGCAGGAAGGGACCTGAGAGGCAACTTCTCCAGCTGATGAGGAAACCGAGGCCAAGAAATTTAAGTGACTTGCTTAAAATCACAGAGGGATTCACATTAAAATCACAAAGTGGTAGAAGTGAGATTTGAACCCACGTTCTCCAAATCCAGCATCCTATCAATTTGACCATGTTTCATCCTTTTTTGAAGCAGTATCTCCAACAAATGATCATCCAAGCCCTGTCTAAAGTCTACCAGGTAAAACACTACTTCTTGTTAACTTTTTTTAAAAAAAATTCCACCATTCTAGCCTTCTTTTTTGGACACACTTGTCTAGTACAGAAAATTCTTAGGTTAATTTAGCCCCCAACTTTTTCCATTCAGTTGAGAAAAGCTCCTCTCCATTCAGTTCCCCATTCCTTACCTCCCTTTGCATGCAGGTATCCTGATGTTGTTTTTCTGAGGTGAGGGATCTGATGTATTTTTTGCAGAGTTTGAGGGCAGATTCATCATTTCAGCTATGAGGGATTTCAACCAGTGTGGATTGTCTCTCTGCCAATGCAGATTAGCAAATCATTTGTCATTTATAGTCTTCAAGAGCTGTCTGGTACACTAAGAATTTAAGTGACTTGCCCAGGGTCACATAGCAAGTAAGGATCAGAGCCTGGATTTGAACTCATGAAGATGAGTCTTTCTGATTCCAGGCTTGGTGCTCTATCTGCTGTGCCACCTAGCTGCCTGCTATCTGGTTCACTTGAGGCCCAACAGTATCTGGCCTTCTTCTTCACAAATCTCTCCAAAGCTATCTAAAGCTACATAGGCAATGAGCTGAAGAATTGGGATTTAACCCCAAAGTATGATACAAGGAAAAGATAACTAGCTTTGGGATTAGAAGCTAGTCACTTTTCCCTTGTATCATACTTTGGATGATAGAAAATATTACCATGAATAAAGAAAGCAGGGTTTGGGGAAAAGATTAGCCTTCTATGTGGCCCCAGAGTGCAGAACAAGGGCACAAAAATATTAAAATACTTTTAGTCTTAAAACAATTGGTTTTATGACCAATGAGTTATATTACTCTCCTTGAGAATCTCCAGTGACTCCTCATGACCTCTAGGGTAAGGCAATAATGGTATAGTGGCAAGACCATTGGACTTGTAATCAAGCACAGAGAATTTGAGTTCAAATCCTATCTCTTGCACTAACTTTGGGGTGTTCTTTTCATTCATAAGCTCTTTTCTCATTAGGAAAAATAAGGTTGGATTAAAGTCCTTGCTAACTTTTTAACACTGATCCAACTTCTACCTGGTATTCAAGGCTCCCCATCTGCTTCCCCCACCCCTCTACATTATCTCTCACTGCTCTCCAAATATACATTGTGTGTTTCCTTAGGCCATTCCCTTCACTATTCACCAACATTGGTCTTCCTACCTCCTTATCTTCACACACACACACACACACACACACACACACACACACACACACACTCTACTTTGTAGGGCATGAATGACTTCACTCATCCTCTCCAAATCCTCCTGCTCATCGATGATCCACCTAAGCCCCCCCATTCCCCTAACCTAGTGTGCTTACCCTCTGCTGAGCTTGGCATCTAACCTCAGTCATAGAGTCTTGCACATAGTGTTTAGGTTGTGTTTTTTTTTAATTAAATTGAACTCTTCCAGCACAAGAGTTCTGACTGTCCCACACAGTAGAAGACATTTAGCTTCTCTCTTTCTCTCTTATTTCCTTGTGTATCCTGTCTCCCTAGCCAGTCTATAAATCACCCCCTCTGAAAACCAATCACAATCAAAGAAATAAGAAACAAAGACTGCTCCCCATTCTTCCATACAAAAGGCTGGTAGGAAGAAACTCATAACTGCATTTTCAATAGCCCTCTCCCCTTGCTACCCATGTGATTGGCCTCTCCAGCCAATACGCATGACTATTTTTGGCCAATCAGATAGCTCTTCAAGTATTTTAGGGCAAGATGAGTGATTTTTGGTGTTACATGGGAATCTAGCCTAGAAATATGATGCAGTTCATTGATTCATTTATTCATTCAATCGGCAAACATTTATTAAGCACCTACTATGTTCAAGTCCTTTGCTGAACCCTGGGCATACCAAGACTTTTTTTAAAAATAGTCCCTCTCTTACAGAGCTTATAATCCAGTAAGGAGTTGACCATGCTCTAGGAAAGCAGACTTTGAACATGGCCTTTCTGACTAAATCTCAGTTATTGCAGCGCTGTTCAAATAAGAAACTTGTCTTTATTCCTAAATTCCATATTCTGGGGTTCTAGTCGCAAATTAGCTATGTGACTTTGAACGAGTCATTTAAACTCCACAGCCTCAGTTTTCTCATTCATAAAATTATAGTTTGAGACTGGATTGCTAAAGTTTCTTTCAGCTCTGATGTGACTTATGTGAACTAAGATGGAGTCAGGAACAAGAAAAATAAAGGTAGGTTCATGGGGTATTTCTTTCTAGCTACAATGAAATATATGAAAATTTTTCTTTCATTTCCAGTGCTCATGTTTTATGTATGTGTGTTCATCTGTTCTCCTGGGGAACAGGGAGAAGAAGGTTGAGGAGAGACCAGGTAACAAGGCAATGAAAAAAACAAGTCAAAGGGAGATTGAGAGTTTTCCAAAAAAGCGCTTCTCTGGAATTTGCAAAACGAAGAGAAGGAGTTCTTAGTACCACTGGGAAAGGCTACTACCTTTGGGCTCTCACACAAGAGCCAAATGCAGGGTGATAGGAGGTTTACCAGGAAAAAACACCCCTTCTAAAATATTCCACAATTAAATGTTTCTTTCAAGGTCCTGGGGTTATAGTGTCATACAGCAGGAAGGATGCTGGGAAGAGCGCTACACCCAGAGTCATAGAAACTTTGATTTGAATCATTTAGCATTTCCATTTAGCAGCTGTGTAACATCAGGCAAGCCTCTCCTTTTCTGAGTTTCACTTTCCTCCTCTATAAAAAAAGGAGGCTAGACTTTAGAGTTTCTTAACCTGGTTTCCATAAGCATGTTTTATTTTTTAAATATTTTCATAACTCTATTTTGATAAAAATTGCTTTCCTTTGTAAACAAGATGACACAGAGAATAAAGCATTCTATCTGGTGACGGGAAGGCCTGAGTTCAAACCCAGCCTCAGATACTAAATAGCTGGGCAGGTCACTTAACTTCTTCCTGCCTCATCTTCCTCGTCTATAAAATGGACATAATCACAGCATTTACCTCCCAGGGTTGTTATGAGGCTTAAATGAAACTATTCTTTCCAAAGCATTTTGCAAACATTAAAGCACATATAAATGTTAATTGTAGCTATTCTACACGTTTTGTGTTATGCATTTAAAACTATTATTCTGAGGAGTCTACAGACTTCACCAGGCTGCCGAAAGGGGTCCATGACACCAAATAAAGGTTAAGAAATCCTGAACTCCAAAAGATTCTCAATGGAAAATGCCATCCACATCCACAGAAAGAAATATGGAGTCTGAATGCAGATCAAAGCAGACCATTTGCTCTCTTTTTTGTTTTGTTTTTTCTTTCTCATGGTTCCTCCCATTCATTCTAATTCTTCTATACAACACGACTAATGTGAAAATATGTTTAATAGGAATGTATGTGTTGAGCCTATATTGGATTGCTGGCCGTATCGGGGAGGGGGAGAAAATTTAAAACTTATGGAAGTAAATGTTGAAAACTAAAAATAAATAAATTAATTAATTGAAAAAAAGAAATCCTGGACTAAATGACCAGTAAGATCTCTTCTTGCTCTAACATTCTATGATTCTGCTTAACTGTCACTGACTCCAGGCCCCCTTCTTCCTTCCATGACACTTGAATGGGATTATGGTTTTACCCCCTCTAAACCTTCATATCATTCTATTTCTTTCTTATTCACTCACTCAATTTGGCCTTATACCCTACTGCTCTTTGTGCCTACGTGGGAACTCCCAGTTCAGCTGAGAACTCTTTTAGCCATAGGTCAACTCTCTGTAGGCTCATAGATTCCTAAATCTAGAGCTAGAAGGAATCTTCAGCATTTAACACCCTCATATTGTGGGTAAGTGTGGTCCATGCAAGTTAAATGACTTACACACGGTCACACAGCTAGTGAAGGGCAGAACCAGAATCTGAGCCCAGGTCTCCTGTTTCCAGATTGAGCTCTCTTTCCACCGCACCACACCCTGTGATCTATTCCACCATAGTGAGATGGTCAGACTCAAATATTATCTCAAAGTTCTCTCTCAGCTTTAATGTATTATGGCCTATGCAAGTTTATCCAGGGAATCACTACATAAGCCATCAAATATTATTAGAGCCAGAAGGAATCTTAAAAACCTTCTAATCTAACTGCCTTGATGCAGCATAAGACCAGAGCCCAGATTTCTGGATTCTCAGTTTAAAGTTTTTCTCCTGTACTGTATTATCACTCCATGAATCCATGACTAACTGGAATAGACTCCCAGGATTGACCCCATCCAGTATCTAATGGTTGTCCCTGTTCCTGCCCCTTTGGAGACTCAGGAAGGAAATTGGGCAAGCTGCGGGGGAGTCATCCCTGGAACTAAGCCTGGGACAGGCAGTGCTCTGGGCTCTGTTTTCTCACTACGGCTGAGACATTCACAGAGCTTCGAAGGTGGTCCTCACATCTTCCCAGTATATATGAGAAGACAGGATTACTGACTGAGTCATGGTGGGCAGAGGAAAACACAGATAAGTTTGCCTGACTATCTGATACATGCCAAATCTCAACTCTCCAGTTGCCGCAAATCTAACCACAGCCACAAGTGATGCCAAATTCCAATTGAGTGAACTTCAACCTCATCCTCTGAATTTCTTATTCTGTAGGCTACAAAACCCATGAAGGTCAATATGGTCTATGAGACTCCAAGCATAGCATCAAAGGTATCCACTCTCTGTGCTAAGAACAATCCAAAATCCAGACACAAAATGACCAGACAGACCCCAATGGCTTGAACTCAGCGGTAGAGGTCCAGAGGACTGTGAGAACTGCCTAGCACTGCCTTTGTTGGATTTCATGCTAGAACTATTTGAGGACTATGGAAAATTGAGCTATCAATCAACCTTCTCAGTAAGTGGGGCCAGATATTCCTCAGTGTAGTAAACTCACTAGAGTTGGCAAAATTCTGCTCACCCTCCTCACTCCCACTAGAAAATAACTCAGCTTTAAGGGTGGGCTTCATTTCATTTTCCTATGTCAAATATACTTCATGTACAGTGTGTGGTCAGTTTCTTGGGTGATGGGGAAAGCCTCTTGCTCTTCATATCAACATCCTTCCTTCTATCCTTATATTTAACCTTCAGGCCCAGCTCAAATCTCACCTCCTTCAGGAAACCTGAAATAGGATTAGCCTACTTCAGAGTAAGCTATTGAAAATTAATGCCAAGACCCTTTAACATTTACTGTTCTCTAGCATTTCCCTCCGTGTATGAGTCATGCCTCCTCCAACTACTGTGGAGGCAAAAGCAGTGTCTGCATTTCTTTCTTCTTTGTCTTCCCTCCACCCTCAACTTTGTTTCTGATACTACAAAGTGTTTTGGCTAAAGTATTGACCTTGGGGACATGAAGAGCTGGACTGAAATCCTGCTTCTGACACTAAATGGCTAGTTCACTATAAGCAAGCCACTTAACCTCTCTGAGTCTCAGTTTCCTTATCTGTAAAAATGAGGGGTGTAGACTACATGCTCTCTAGGATCCTTTCCAATTTTAAATCTAGGACCTCGTGACCCTTATTTAACCTACTCCACTCCACAAGACCTCACACTGGACTAGCCACATAGTAGGTACTCAAAGACTCCTCCATATAAAATCATAGAATCACAGGACATGGAGTATTAACATTGGAAGGGAACTTAGAACAAAGAATATTAACATGGGATGGGATCTCGGCCTAAACTGTCACAACTATAAAGGACCTAAGTTTAGAGATTCTTCACCTTTTTTTATAACACGGACCCTTTCAGCAGCTTAGTAGAAGTCTTTGGATGTCCCTCTCTTTAGATATACAAAACAAAATAGAATTACTAAGAAAATCAATTATGTTGAAAAAAATGTCATTTTCCCCCACCCAAGCTCACAAAAACCCTGAAATATATCCATGGGCCCATGGACCCCCAAGTTAAGAACCTTTGAGCTGGTCCAACCTTATCATTTTAAAGATGGGAAAAATGAAATACGGAAAGAGAGGATGGTTCACCCAGGTCCATACAGGCGGGCGCTCAAGAGCCCCTTCTCACCACAATCTGTCATGTGTTCGAGTCATGTGTGTCCTTGTCTTATCTCCTAGTGAATGTAAGTTCCTTAAGCACAGGAATTATATCACTCCCCCATAATTCAATTCTGGGCCCTTAACGTTGTCTGTATTCAATGAGTGTTTCTTGACTATAATTGTAGTCAAGTGACTCATTAACTCAGGAACTTATTAATTGTGTCAATTCAATTGATTGACAGAAGTTGGAAAGGTTTATAGCACTGGGAGTCAAGAGACCTGGGTTCCGATTCTATCTCTGCCAAGGATTCCTTGGGAGACCTGGGCAAGCTATTTCTCCCACCATCTAGTCCTCAATTTCATCTTCAGTAGAATGAGGGCAATATTGCTTGTTCTGCTCGAATCAAAGAAGAGGTAACCTTGGGTCACACTGTGAGCTGGTATAAGACGGGAAATTTAGGCAAACAAAACAAGGATGTCAAGGCAAACTGAGATTCAGAGAGAAATAGAAAAGGGTTTATCCAAGGTCACACACCCAGCTTGCCATAGACTCCTCTGCTGAAATTTTTTTTTATGTGAAACCCAATATACTCTTTATTCAGGTGACTCTGATCAGTAACCCTGTCTCTCTTTGCTGTGAGAAGAATTTATCAGTCACCATTACAGGGTGCGATGAGGTCAATTATCACTTCTTTTCACAGCTAAAGCGAGGGAGCAACAAGGAGGGAGGCAATCTCATTTGCATCATCCTCAGTTTCTGTCTCAACAGTGGAAGGGGCTTGGTGAAGAAGGCCATTCATTCATTCATTCAGCCATTCATTCAACAACGAATTTTAAACGCTGTGCTGAATACCTGGGTTTGAAACCTGGGGGGGATACAAAGTTGACATAAGACAATCTCACTATACTCACATAGTTTACAATCTAGCAGCAGAAGAAATACATCTATGATACAAAATGTAACATGATAAGAGCATTAGAGAGATGCGAAGCACAGTGTTATGTAAGATCCAATGGGAGAAGCTGTTTGTGACAGGAGGAATCAGGGAAGCCTTGGCAGAAGAGGTACCATTTACCTTGTTTAGAAGAGAAGTAGGAATTTCACATACTAGGAGAGGGGAGGATGGTTATAAGCATAGGAAACGGCATGAGCTGTACAAAGGTGGCTGAGCACAGTGTTGGGGAGGGCAGAGCTTAGTCCAATTTGTATCAGAGGGTGATGAGTGAGGACCGGAAATGCAGGGGAAGTGCCTAATTCCCTGATTGTTAGGCAGAGAAGTACAATTTTTTTCAGTAGTTAATAGAGATGATTTATATAAGAAAGGCTATTCTGGCCTTGTATGAAGGGTAAATTGGAGGTGGGAAAGTGAGGGAAGGAAGATGTGCTAATAACCCATTGTCGAAATTCAGGTGATGGCAGTCAGGCTTTGTACCACACTGATGGCAGATGAAACAAAGAGGAAGTACTGATGTGAGAAATATTGTGAAGGCCAAAACCACAGCCCTGGTAATTGATTGAATCTAAGACACGAAAAAGAGAGGGACTACCCAGATATCATGCCACGGTTATGAATATGAGAGTCTGAGCAAATAGTGGCTCCAAATGAAGAAGTCAAAAGGAAAAATGATATGGGGGAAAAGATAATGAGCACTGTTTTATATATGATATGTTCCAGTTGCCCGTGGAACATTTCAATGAAGAGATCTAGTAGGCAGTTGGTGATACAGTTCTGGAGCTCCTGAGAGAGGTCATGGCTATTGATATAGACTTGTAGGTCATCTTTATGGTTGAAGTCATGGGGATCTATGGGTTTGCCATGAGAGAGAATATAGGAAGAGAAGAACAAAAAAGAATTTCAAAGAACACCCATCTTAAAGGAGTAAGATTGAAGACACCATGAAAAAGATGGAAGATTGAGCAGACAATAGGAGGAGAGGACCATGTGGGGACTCAGAAGCTAGGTAAAGAGTCAGTATCCAATGGGAGGCAGTGGTCAATAGTATCCGAAGCTCTGGAAAGATAAAAGAGGGTGAGGTCCATAAAGCAGCATTTGGCAATTAGACCACTGGGGACTTTAGGCAAGGGGGTCTTATTTTGTGTGTTACCTGGACCCCTTTGACAGTCTGGTGAAGCCTATGGATCCCTTCTTATAATAAAGTTTTTAAACACATAACATAAAATACATGGGATTATGAAGAAAACCAATTATATCAAAATACAATTGTTGAATTTTTTAGCCCAGTGCATGGACCGCAAATTAAGAATTCTTGGTTTAGAAGGAGCAATTTTAGTTAAAACTGCTATCTAGTCATAAGTAGTGACTTGTACTACCTAGCTGACAGGGTTGCAGTATCGAAATGTGAATTATTGTTATCATTAGAAGCATTGAATCATAGAACTAGAGTTACTAGGGACTGACCCCCTCGTTTTAGAAGTAAGAAACCTGAGACTCAGAAAGGTTAAGTGATTTGTTTGAGGTTCATAGGGGCACATGCCTGATTGCAGAGGGGTGAGGAGAGAGTGGATAGTGAGGAAATGAAAGCATCAGACATATCAGATAGCAGAGAGATGAAATCGAAGGCAGATGGGCTGGAAAGCCCAAAAGGAAGACAGTTTATATGACTGAGGAGACCTAAGCATGTTTGCAGGCAAATGAGAAGAACACTGTGGTCAGAAAGAGAGATTGAAAATATAGGACATAGAGGGAGATTTCTGTGATTGGAGGGAAATAGGAGAGACAGTAGCATGATACTGAGAAGTTTGGAGGAGTAGAAGGGGAGGGGGTGGCTGAGGAGGCTCCCAGCTGAAGACATTCATCTTCTCGAAGATGTAGGAGGCAACGTTATTTGCTATAACTGTTGGGAGGCAGAAGAAAGAAAAGGTTTGAAACAATTGCTGTGGGGAATGACATAGGGAGCCAATAAGGGTGGTGTAGGATTGTGGAGCAGGAGTAATGATAATAGCTTACATTTATACAGCACTTTAAGGTTTGCAAAGAGATTATATACATTATCTCATTTGATTCTCAAGACAACCCTATGCTATTATAATCTCCATTTTGAGGCAGAGCAAGGGCAGAGAAGGGAGACGTGATACTCAGAGGGGTTATGTCATTTCCACGGGGTCACACAGGTAGTGTCTGGTTTTGCTGTCTCCAAGTTTGGCATTTGTGCCAATGCTGGAATCTGGAAGTCCTTCTTTCAAATCCTGCCTCTGAAATTTGTTAGCTATGTATCTATTGGCAAGTCAATTAATTTCTGTGAGTCTCAGTTTCCTCCTCTGTAAAATGGAAAAATTACAATAATGGTAGTGGCGATGATGATTATAAACCTTTAATGCCTACCTCACAGGACTGTTAGGATGACCAAATGAGATAATGTACAGAACAAGTGCTTTGTAAGCTTTAAGGTGTGATGTAAATGTCAGCTATTACTGCTAATGGGTGGCCAGTTTGATTTTAGGGGCAGCAAGGTTGCACAGTGGGTAGAGCACCACACGTAAAGTCAGGATGACCTGAGTGACCCTGAGTGACTTACTGAGTTAACTGCTGTTTGCCTCAGTTTCCTCATCTGTAAAACAGGGACAATGATAGCACCTACATCCCAGGGTTGTTGGAAAGATCAGATGAGATAATTATAAAGTGCTTGGCATAGTGCCCGGTCCATGGTTATTATTTTGTGATTTCTTCTAATAATATTGGCATCTCATTCTTTCAACAAACATTCATTGAAGGTTCACTTGTTCATGAATGTGGGCATGCTTTTGTGCTTTTATATGTGTATGGAAATGAATGTGTATACACGTATTAGCCCTGACACAGTGATGTCATTTTGGTCCTACTCAAGCATGAAGGACAACAACCAGCCAATACGTACGTGCTTGCTCATATCCACAAGTGTGTATATACCCGTGTTGCATTCATGCATGTGTAAATCTTAAAGCATGGTGCCCCAAGTCCAAAAAAGTCAAGCATCACTCTCCACAGGTTTGGAGGCTGGGAAGGGCGGAGGGAAACAATAATCATTGAAGACCAACTCAATTCAATATACTTCATCAACTTTTGCCTAGGTACTAACTTTGGGTTCCAACCCTGCAAGAGTCCCTATAGAAGAAATGGAAAAGGAACAGAGAAGGCTCTCTGGTAGCTTACAGTATGAGGAGACATTGGAAGAGCTCCCACAATCTCTACCTTCCTTACATGTCAAGCTGGTTAAATCTGGTTAGAGATGAAACTCAAACAAAACAGGCTGTATGTAACTCCTAGAGAAATTCAGAGACGGAAGGGATGCGGGTGACTGAGGGTAGTCATGGTGAACATTGATCTGAGTCTCTATAAGTGCTGAAAGTCACCTACACTCTCTTGCCTGGTATTCAAAGGTGTACCGATAAAGGTTTAACTACTAGCTCTCTGAAAAGTGTGATCTATTTTTTTAAGATTAATATATTATTAACTTTCGCTCCATCACTTTCTTCAGCCTAGACAATCAATAAAACAATAAATCAAGCCCTGGGTTGTAACATATGTTGATTTCCAAGGTGTGAGCTCACACTGAAAAATTTAGCAATTAGTTAGTTCTCAGGAGTCAATATAAGCTGGCTCCAGCAGACCCCCATTGGTACTTCTTAAGACCAGTAGGATTTATGGAGAAGAGAATAAACTGCTTTAAGAGTACCTCTCCAACCATTGTCAGTAGACAGCATGAAATTGGGGCGAAGTGCTGGATTTCACATGAGAGAGCCTAGATTCACACCCTAGCTCTCCTGCATACTATTTGTATATGAAATCCCTCCACCCCTCTGGTGTTCCTTGTTATTCGGTCCTTTCAGTTGTGATCCCCTAGTGAGGTTTTCTTGGCAGAGATGCTCCAGTGGTTTGCCATTTCCTTCTCATTTTACAGAGAAGGAACTGAGACAAACAGGGATAAATGACTTGCCCAGGGTCACAAAGCTTGTAAGTGTCTGAGGCCAGATTTTAACTCATGAAAATGAGCCTTCCTGCAGCGCACTATCCACTGTGTCACCTAGTTGCCCTTCTGGTGTACAGTTTCCTACAAAATGATGGACTTGAACTAGATAGGCTATAAAATCCCTTAAATTCTAGTCAATAAACATTTATTAGATCCCTACTATGTTCAAAACACTGTGGTAGATGCAGGGATTACAGGGACAAATATAAACTAGCCCTTGCCTTCAAGGAACTTAATTGTTCTACTGGAGGAGGAAAGTTCTACCGGGGCAGATATAACTTGTACATTGGTAAGTAAATGCCAAGTATTTGCAAAGTAATATAAATCATTTCAAAGGAAAGAGAATACAAACTATTGGGGTGGGGATGGTAGAATCAGGAGATGCCCAATGTAGAAGGTGGTAACTGAACTATGCATTGATAGAGGCTAGAATTTCTACCAGACAAGCAGAGAGAGAGGAGGAAGGAGTATATTCCAGACAATGGGAGACCACCTGTGCCATGACATTAACTGGCCTCTAACAATCCCCAACACCAGGTGTTCCTCGATGCCCTCTTCCCCAGCTGTGCAAACAGGCATATATGGAGTTGGAAGGACAGAGGACATGCATGTTTTCCCTTGGGAACCAGGAAAAGCAGTGTTCATTGTTCAGTAGTACCTTTCAGTCAAGGCTTGCTAATGACTTCACAAAGATGTTGACAGGAACAGAACAATTAGCCCTCGAACGTAACATCCCTGTTTCCTACAAGGTAATTTCCCTGGAGAACAGGAACGTTGATGATGAACTCTAGTAGAACTCGATAATTCATAGGACTCCTTGGAGAGAATTACCAGTTACATCTGATTGTTACAGCAGTTTCAATAAAACCTCTGCCTCCCACAATCCTTATTTACACTGACGAGCAGGATGAATATCAGATTGGTATTTATTACTAGAGTTTGCAAGGCCTGCATCTGCTCCTGCTTCCCCAATGGTTTTATAATAATACTAGCTCACAATTATATGGTGGTTTTCAGTCTACAAAGCACTTTCCTTATAACCATCCTGTGAGGTAGGAGTGGCAATATAATAATCCCCAATTAGCAGAAAAGGAAACAGAGGCTTAAAGAGGATCACATAGACAGATGGTCAACATCAGAACCAAAATTTGAATGTAGGTCTTTTGAATTAGCCTGGCATACCAGAAAGGACACTGGATTTGGGATCAGGAGATGAAGATTTTCAGTTTTGCTTTTGCCCCTTACTAGCTATGTGAGCTGACTGTGGACAAATTACTTCACCTCTCTGAGCCTCAGTTTCTTCATCTGTTAAAATGGAGATCATCTCCAATCTCTACTGGACCCCAATCCCATGATCATGACTTTTCCTACAATATCATAGTGCTACCATTTCAAGGGACCTCCAAATGAAAGGAAAAAAGTGACTTCCCAAAGGCCACACAGCTAGCATCTGAGGCAGTATTAGAATTCAGGTCTTCCCAACTCCAGGCCCAGTGCTGCATCCACTGCACCACCAAGCTGCCTTCAGAGAGATTTATGACTGTCACAGGGGAGAGAACCATTGGGTAATCAATCTCTGCCAGTGAGGATAGTATCATGCAAATGGGCTGTGAGCCAAAGGTTACATTGATCAATTTTTCTACCCCAGATCAATACTGCCCACCAAATTTAATTCCAAACCATTTTTAGGAACTGTCTTGCAATGAAGAAGACTATTGAACATGCTCAAGAAAAGTCTCCTTAGGTCTATGTATGGAAATGTAATTAATTCCCATTAAGCAGATATGGTTTTTAGGTTATATTGTACGGATAGATTAGTACTGAGCATCACTCTTTTATGACCAAAAACATGCATTTGTGACATGGATTTCCTTACCAAGACTATCTATTGACAGGATTAGGTGTCAGTTTGAGGTTGGGGTCAGGGAGTCATGGGAGGGTCATGGTTAAGGTTAAGTCCAGAGCTATAGTTTGGGCCTGGTCTAGGTACAGAGTTTGGGTTGAGTCTGAGGCTAAGGTCAGTGGTGAATCTAGGGGATCTGCCTCTCTCCAGGACCAGGGCTCAATGTGAGGCTAGGTCAGGATTCAGTTTGGTTCTGGATAGAATTGAGGCTGTATCCAAGATTAAGGGTCTTTCTGTGACCTGAATTATGAGCATCCTGAGGTTGGGATTGGGGCGGGGGGGTGGGTCACTCTAGGTATCAGCATGTCATCAGGCTTAGGAGGAAGCTGGGGGAAAAAAACTTTTCAATGTCCAAAGCCAACAGGAAAATATGAGGCTAGGATCCATCCCTTGGCCATCTTTCTGGCAAGCTCTAAATGAGGTAAAAATATCCAGGGTATGAAACTTAAGCTCTGAGCCCTCCTTAGATGCTAAACCTGTGATACAGAAGCCTCCACTCTTATCTCTCTTTTTAATGTTCTGTTATCTGTTGGTAAGAGATAGAAGATAGGAACCTTTAGGATTTTCTTTAAATGTCCAAGCAGCTTAATGTCTCCTATTAGAACAGGGAAAGGGCGGCTGCAAACCTGGCTGTAACAAAAGACCAGCTCAGCAAAGTTTGTCTACAGACACCCCCAGGTGCCCTCTCTGCGCCCTTGACTTTTTTCCCCAGCTCCAGTGCAGATTTCCTACCAGGATCTCTTCTTCAGAGGGACAGTGTCAGATAAACTTGCTCCCTCTGAAGTTTTAGGGACTGAATATATGCAGCCACCCCATCCCCGGAGGTGAGGTACATTTTGACAGGGAAGGGGAAGAGTTACTTAGCTCCCAGTGGAATGATACTCAAAAAAAAATAATTTCAGGCAGCATAGTAGGCCAGAGAAGGAAATTCTCACAGATTTCTTTCTTTTCTTTTTTTTTGAAGGGGGGAAGGCAGGACAATTGGGATTAAGTGACTTGCCCAAGGTCACACAGCTAGTAGTAAGTGTGTCAAGCGTCTGAAGCTGGATTTGAACTCAGGTCCTCCTGACTCTAGGGTCGGTGCTGTACTCACTGTGCCACCTTGCTGCTCTTCATAGCTTTCTTAATACTCCTTACATGCATCCCGTTTATGGATAGCAATAATAAGAAATAATGTTCTTTTTTTAAATGTTTATTTATTTTCAGTTTTCAACATTCATTTCCATAAGTTTTAAATTTTCTCCCCCTCCCTTCCCCATCCCTCCCCAAGATAGCTTGCAATCCAATATGTACTGTACACATACATTCCTATTAAACACATTTTCACATTAGTCATGCTGCACAGAAGAATTATAAAGAATGGGAGAAACCAAGAGAAAGAAAACAAAACAAAACAAAAGAGAAAAGAGTCTGCTTCACTCTGCATTCTGACTCCATGGTTCTTCCTCCGGATGTGGATAGCTTTTTCCATCATGAGTCCTTTGGAAAAATTGTAGGTCCTTGAATTGCTGAGAAGGGCTAAGTCTATCAAAATCAGTCCTTGAACAATGTGGCTGTTACTGTGAACAGTGTTCTCCTGGTTCTGCTCACTCCACTCAGCATCAGTTCATACATGTCTTTCCAGGTTTTCCTGAAGTCTGCCTGCTCCTCATTTCTTATAGCACAATAGTATTCTATTATATTCATATACCACAACTTATTCAGGCATTCCCCAATTGATGGGCATCCCCTCAATTTCCAGTTCTTGGCCACCACAAAAAGAAAAAGAGCTGCTATAAATATTTTTGTTCATGTGGGCCCTTTTCCCATTTTTATGATCTCTTTGGGATACAGCCCTAGAAGAGCTATTGCTGGGTCAAAGGGTATGCACATTTTTATAGCCCTTTGGGCATAGTTCCAAATGGCTCTCCAGAATGGTTGGATCAGTTCACAACTCCACCAACAATGAATTTTTGAGGTTTGCAAAGCACTTTTCATACATTGTCTCACTTGAGCCCCACAATAACCTTGTGTTTCAGTCACGGTTGTCTCTATTTCAAGAAGAAATTGAAACCAAAAGAGGCTAAATGACTTGCCCAGGGCTATTTATCTAATAAGTACCTGAAGTAGGATTTGAATCCAGGTATTCCTGACCTCAGTTTAATTTTGTTTTGTTTCTCCCCTCCCCCTCCTCCTCCTCCTCTTCCTCCTCCTCCTCCTTCTCTTCTTTTCTCTCTCTCCCTCTCTGTCCCCCTCCCCCTCCCTCCCCTTCTCCCTCTTGCTCTCCTCTCTCTCTTTGCTAAGTCTACCCTGGCTGTTCTTTATTTTGAAAGTTGCTTTTCTTCATTGAAGCAAACAGAAAATGCTGACAGGTGTTGCTTATGTAACTTCCATTTAATATCAGGTTTTGCTGACAAAAGACACAGTCCTGGAGAGAGGCAGTACAACTCTGACTGCGCAATGAATCTGAGGGGGTCTGTGTTTCCCCTCACACTGCTAACTCAATGCACCATCAGAGTCTGCCACGTTTAATTAATGTCTCATCCAAAGGTTACTGGAGAGGACAATGTGAGTTTTGCTTATTAAAGGGGATTAATCTATCAAGGCAGGTGTATTTTAATTAAATGGGAAAATATATCTATGTTTCAAATGGGAATTTCCCACAAGCAAAGAAAATAAATTGCACAAGATGTGTGTGTGTGTTTTTAAATAGATTTTGACACTCGTCTGAAAGAAGTCTTCTCTAGGAGAAATAGATTCCCCCTCACAGAAATCTTTATCTCTTCTATCTTATTGAGATGAACACAACCATATTCTTGAGTCAACATGCATGCATTCAGCCAGCATTTTCTACATACACAGCCTTCTCAGCAGAAACTACCCAGTCGCTGCTCTCAGGGAACTTCCAACCTAATAGGGGAAATCAGACTTGAACACAGGTAACTACAATACTAGGAAGGATGTTCTAATTGGATCAGGAAGGTTTGGAGGCAGTGTTTTGGAAGTTGGAGGTAAATATAATTTTTAGGTAGTGGAAATCAAACATTTCACAATGCAGATGGCACTAATGTTGGGTGTAGAGTACAGGGAGGATATTTCAGGTGAAGTGAATGGCATTAGTAGAGTACACATTTCATGTTGATGGACAATGAGGAGACCCTTTTGGTTGGAAGAGAAGGTCTGGGAAAATAATGTCTCTGGAAAATGGGAGATACTTCTGAAAAGTATTGGTTTGAATCAGGTAACTATAACGTTAGGAAGGCTGTGCTAATTGGGAAAGTCTCAGAGGTCTTGCTCCTATATTTAATCCCAGTCTGCTACCTGTTATCTATGTGACCTTGGGCTAGTCATTTAACTTCTCTAGGCCTCAATTTCCTTATCCATCAAATTCAAAGGTTGGACTAAATAATCTCTTAAGTCCCTT